>NC_143149.1:19412348-19715378 GCF_059928025.1 Delphinapterus leucas
GGAAGTGCATTTCTTAGCCTAGAAGCACCTATCCCTAAAGTAGGAATGATATCCCACATTTATGTCTGATTACTATATATTCTAATTGTATTCTCTAGAAGAAATGCAAAAAATGGTATTTCACATAATTTGAATTCTGAAGATAAGAGATATCTAAAGAAAGATGTTAATTTACATAATATATTATGAAGTTTAGTTTCCAAGGAGCTGAATGAAAAGAGTAAAGCTATAGGCATTTAATACAGTCTTGTTTAGGGCATACTCTGTGACAGCTGGTGGGTTAGGTGTTGAGGGTGCAGAAAAGAATGAGACAATTCCACAGTCTAGCCAAGCAGACTGAGAGGCACAGTCAGATCCATAGATCCAGGGGTGGCACAGGGGGGGCAGTTGATGTACTGGGCTGAGCTAAGGTGATGTCACATTCATCACATAAGGTGATGCCTCCATTCAGTTCAGTTAGAAAAGATGTAAAAGTGTATCCCAAGAGGCAAGAGGTGTAGGGGAAGAGAAAAAGTCATGGCAGGAAGATGACAGAGCTTGGGCAAAGGCCCAAATGTGAAAGCAGTGTCATGAGTTTGGAGAAACAGAGGTTTTATATTCCTGGAAAATAAAAGGCAGAGAATGTTTCAGTGGCAGGAGAGGAGGGAAGGGAACAAGCAAGGGTGCATGAGACTGATGCCTTGTATACTGTCTTAAGGAACTTAGAATTTACCCTGAGTGCGTCAAGGAATGATGAAAAAATGATGAATGGGGTGGCTTTTAGCGATATTATTTTAAAATAGTATGGAGAGTAATGTGGTAGGCTGGAGGCGAGATACAAGGACACCAGTCAGGAAGCCCTTGTAAAAGTCTCTGGGAAAGATGATGAGCTATGACCTGTGTATTAGGGTTCTTCAGAGAAACAGACCAGTATAAAAAAGATTTTAAGGCACTGACTCATGACATTGTGGGGACTGGCAAGTCTGAAATTTATAGAGCAATCTGGAAGACTGGAAATTCAGGTAAGAGTTGACATTGCAGCCTTATGTCTAAAATCCGCCAGGGCAGGCCAGGTAGGCTGGATACTCAGGCAGGGTTTCTATGTTGCAGTCTTGAGGTTGAATTCCTTCTTCTTCAGGAAACCTCAGTCTTTGTTCTTAAGGCCTTCAACTGATCGGATGAGCCCCTCCCACATTATGGAGGTTAGTCTGCATTACTCAAAGGCTATTGACTTAAATGTCACTCAGAGCTAAATATACCTTCACAGCAATATCGAAACTGGTGTTTGATCAAACTGGGCACCATAGTCTAGCCAAACTGGTGTGTAAATTAGCCATCACAGCTTGTCATTTTTTTAATCTTGTATATTAATTTATTGTGAATCATTACGCAGGATTTTCACGTGGGATTCATTCTCTCTCTCTCTCTCTGTCTCACTTCCTCCTCATATTAATTCAGAAAACAAAATTAGGTTAGCACCAAAAAATGCAAAATGAAATTATAGTCGAGCAATATTTTTATACGTTGTTATCAGCCAGGTTGTGAAGCTAGTCTGATTATTAAAGCGGTGAAAAAGAGCACTTCTTTGAATAAAAAACACAGTAACAGCAACAAAGATCCCACAATGATATGGGATATTTACAGTCACCTTCCTCTGTTGCCTTGTCAGCTCAGGAGCCCTGGCCTTTAGTATCTGCGGTCTCCACATGAAGCTGGTGCTGGGATGGGTTATGACCAGTTTATAGGAAACTGAACATGTCTCTGCCCTTCAAATGTGTCTTTTCTAGAGCAGCTCTGAATGGAATTGCACGTAACTCTTTAAAGGCTCAGAAAATCACTCCCAACATCAGAAAAGCCACAGCTCTGTGGATAGTCTTTGCAAGCCTAGGTATGAGGTTCATTTTAAACTCTTGAAAGAACATCCTTCTAAGAGGCATATGTTGCTCTCTAGAAATAAGTTTTTCACTTGGGGGCAGAACATGTGTTTATTTGGGCTAAAAGGCCATTTAACAGATTAAATGATTTTAGTAATTATTAAGTGGATAAAATGTATCATAAAGCCTCTTTAATCTTCCTTTTGGAGGTCTTTATTTTCTTTCTTCAGAACTCCCCATTGTGACCCCTGCCTCAATCTTGACCTTCTTGGTTTCATCCCGGTCCCACACTGCTGGCCTCCATCCCCAGTTTAATGTTCTATATCCAATTTCTGCACAGCTAAGCTAAAAAAAAGCAATGAAATTAATATGTGACAATAGGTAAGGGGTAGGTCAGGATAGCTTGGTGTGCCTTAAATTTCAGGCAGTGTGTAAGCCTTTTAACATACTGTCCTTGCAGAGAAAATGCTTTGACCACTGATGTGAAGTTAATGGGAGGGATTTGGAGTTTCAAAGAAATCTATTGGGAAGGGGCAATGGGATTTTGTTACTGTTCTTTTGGGTATTCTTCAAACCACACTATGGTATATAAATAATTTCAACTATACATTTCATTTTTTTAAATAATCAGCCCCACCTTGATGTCTGTTTCACATAAACAAGTTTCATATATAAAAACACACTTCCTAGATGTCCAGGCTCTAGACTTAATCTGAATTCCCTTCCTATGACTGGGGATGAGACAAGTGCAGCATTACAAACTGCCTAGAAAATAAAGTCCAGGTGAGCGGGGAGAGTGGCCCCCCTGAAGCTTGATCAGTTGCTGGGAAATGAGGGAGAGAATATCAATGTGTAACCAAAACCAAGGAGAAAGAAACAGACTTCACATGCTGGAGTTTGTGTCAAGGGACTAATGGTCTATGGAGATGGATACAAGCTGGTCCCTAGTCAAGGAGAGAAGTCCTGAGGAATTTCCTGAAAAGAAGGTGTCTGCCTCTGATTATTAAAGATCACCCCTCTGTGCCCTGTGGGAGGCCCAGGTAGGGTAGACAGTCTTTAATATTTATTTATTTAGGTTGCACACGAGATCTTCGTCATGGCATGTTTAGTTGCGGCATGCGGGATCTTTAGTTGTGGCATGCGGACTTCTTAGTTGCAGTATGCCTGGGGGATCAAGTTCCCCGACCAGGGATCGAACCTGGGCCCCCTGCATTGGGAGTGTGGAGTTTTACCCACTGGACCACCAGGGAAGTCCCTATACTCACTTTTGAAACCATCTTCCTAAGCTACTCCCCTCTGAAAGGTCAATGAGATCAGAGAAGCAACCTATCCAAATATGCTACCGGTGGAGAACCACCAAAGCAGGTGTTTGTTTTGACTTTGAGGCTGGGACTCAAACACAAATGACACTCTTACATTTCAGAAGTCATGGATATACTTTGAATTTATGAACGCTGATTTTCCTGAATTAAAATAAATTTTATGAATAAGATAAAAGAGCATAGTTGCATAGCTCTTTCAGACTGCTATATATTTATATTCTTTTATTTGATCCTTATACCCCTGTGAAGTAGACATGGCAAGTGTTTTGATCCAGTAATACAGAAAATCTAAAGTATCTTGCTTAAGATTGCATGGGTAATAAATAGAAAAGTTGTGAGTAGAACTTAGATTTTTCTCAAGTTCAGTCTTGCTCCTTGCATCATATCTCATTCAGCTTTAAGGATTTCTCAAAGAAACCTAGCTACCCTTCAAAGAAATCATGGAATTCTATGCTAATTGTTCAGATTAAAGAACAAATAGAAAAACACTTTCTAAGAAGCTCGTAGGAAGAATATGATCATCTCTCATTTTATCAAGTTGCCTTTCTCAGTACTTAAAATTATAAAATATCAACTTTATTACTAAACACTATAAATTAAAGAGGAAACTTTACTTAAGTGATTATTAAAAATCAGGTTTCTCTAAAGAATTGTTTTTCCTTCCCTTGAAAAATGAAGAAGCTTTCACAGGAAGTCAGAATCTTCTTAGGTATTTCCTAGGATGGAAGTTACCTACCACTTACTGAGCATCTGCTCAGAGGTATGTTATTATCCCCCCATTTTAGTTAGCACTTTAGTAACGTGTCTGAGGACCCTTAGCAGAGTGGCAAGTCTAAGATGGAAACCTCAGTGGTTTGGCAGCAAATCCTATGCTTCTTTCTGCTATACTCTACTGGACTGGTCTCTAAAACCACAAGGGATGAAAGGCTAATACACTCATTCAGCTAGAAGACTACATCATGTTTGTATTTCCAAAGAGTTAAAAGAAGTTAACTATAAAGCTTGTAAAATATTAAATCTAAATATCACACTGAGCCTTGATTTACTCTTTAAGTAACATCCCTGTGCTGTAAAAATCCATTTGCAATAAATTTTTATATGCAAGCTAAAGGATTTCAAACTCTTTCTGGAAAGCCCATGGGCCCTATGCAATTTGTACTCCTTACATTTTTTCCTCTGAGTGCTTAGAAATTCATTGTTAGAAGGGTTTAGTCTATTACCTTAAACTCAAGTTCCAGGCAATTACTACATGATCATTTTATGTTTACAAGCGTCTTACTGTTCCAAGAAAAGCTACATATAGTGAAAGTGTCAGAGGTGCATTGTCAATAGCAGAACAATGAAACGAATCGTGTGGATATAGGAGGACTTTACAGGGGTCCTTGTATACAGTAAAGCCTTCAGAGAAGATGACCCTTAAAACTGAGCTTTCATGATGATATGTAAATGGATCTAGTGTTTACAATTTTCTGAATTCAATTATATGTGTATTGCAGCCCTCCCAAATTGTAATTATGGTGATCAGAGGAATACTTTGAAGCTTGCTGACAGTAGCTAATATAACCATCAAAATTTTATGTGTCTTTTTTTTGGCTAGTTAGTAGAAATGACATGTAACTGAGGAAGGAAAATGCTACACAGTTCACACTGGAAGAATTTTTATTGGACATTGATAATTTTGCTCAATGTTGAGAGGCAGAAAGTCTTAACTCTAAATTCACATATTTCTTTGCCCCAGCTACTTCATCTGTCAGTTTCTTCTGCAGATATGTGTGTGTTTGTGTGTGCATGAATGCACTTTCATACATGTGTCTAGGCATAATGAAGAAACATAAAATGAAACACATATGCACACATTTCTATAGCTTACAAAGAATAGAGTTTATTTTTTAAAGGAGATTAAAAAAAGGAAAGTGGAAAATTTCAAGATATATGTGCATTATTTAATATTGGGATGAGTGATCTGGAAAAGGATGTGGGAAATGCATTCTCTGACTTTGCAGGTGATATTAAATTCTTCAGGTTAATTCTACACCAACATGACCAAAATAAATGATGGATGTCAGAGAAGACAATGAGTGTGAAATAGTGATATTGAATTCCACGATGAGCAAAAGTGAAGCAATACATTTAGGGGCAATGATGAAAACTGAACTAACAGGATGTCGGAAGTGAAATTAACAATGGAATCCAGGAAAAGAAACTGCAGGTTACTATTTCCAAACACTCTGGGCCAGCATACTGCTGGGTAGCCTTAACCAGAAAGAATTTTAGAAAAACCATGAAGGCAAATTCGACTCCTATATAAAATCTTGAGGTGTTCACACATGAAAAATAGTAACACTTATGTGCATTTGTGTGATATTTATAATAACCTTGTAAATAGAAAGCAATTCTAGACTTTGAACAATAATGCTTTCAAAACTTTGCACTATCATAAATTATGGGATGAAATCTATATGACTGTGTTTTGGTACTCAGAATATGGACTTTTATTATCAAATTAAGAAAGAACTTTTTAGAAAATTGTGTAATGGTGCTGCCTATCAGCCAATATGTCAACTTTAGCAGTAGTTTTTTTTGTCCAGTAAGATTTAATTTTTTGAATATTAGATTTCATTGTATTTTGTTCTTGTTTCATAAAAGCAATTGTAAAATAGAAAAATAAAAGTGCTGACACTAGTATTAGAAGCACACGAGCCAATAAACCTACTATAATAGAAAAAAATTGGACCCAAAGAAATCAGCAAATATTTAAACTCAGTCTATGTCTTGCTGGGTTTAATTGAATTGACTGTGTGTAAAATGAGGAAGAAATGTTTTTTACAAAGATGTTTTATTAAATTAAGGAAATATCTTAAATGGTAGTAATCTACCTTTGAAGATTTTAGCAAGAAGGGACTTTCTTTTTATAAACGGTACTTTCTATTTTCAAGTTTTACATACTAGACTTTCAGTATTTTTTGCAAGAACACATTTTATGTTAAGGAGGTATGGGTATAAAAAGATCATGAATACAGAACTGATACTACAAGTTTACTAGCTATATGATTTTTAACAAATTACTTAACTTCTCTGAATATCAATATTCTCATCTGTATTTAGGGGATAAAAAGGACTATATCATAGGTTTTTATGATGATACATCAAGATAACAAATGTAAAACACTTAGCACAGTTTCTAATACTTTAGGTACTCAGATTGTGGTAATTAGTATTTTTACATGTTCTAACACTAAAGCCTAAGTTGTTCCGAAGTGGACAGACTTGAAGATGGATATTAAATTCGAAAACCTCTGAGTAGGGTGATTATCATAACGGTAAGTCTCTTTAGAATGGGAATTGAACCCAAGAATAAATATCACAGTGATGTTGAATGCTTTATGCACCAAATAATGGGACTAATAATAATAATAATTGGAATGAGAGATTAAGTCTCTACTTATTGCCTTTAGGACAAAATCTAACTTCTTTTATAAGGATTTTAAAGTTCATGTTGATATGATCCCTGTTCACATCTTCAGTTGTATCTTTTATGACAGTCCTTTTTATATTCTATGACTTAGACATTCTAAACTACTTTTAGTCACCAAAATGTGCCATGACCTCTGTGTATGGTACTTTCTATGCCTAGAAAATGATTTTTTCAGGTCAGTTGGCTATTCCAACTCATCTTTTAAGTCTTTTTTTGGTCACTGGTCTTCTCTCCATCCCCATTTCCATTCTATATCTCTCTAATGTGCTCCTCTATAATAACATGGCATAGGAGGCATAGGGATAGTATTTAAACTGCAGTGTTTAATTGGTTGTATCTTTCACTAGACTGTGAGCTCTGTGATTATGGCTTATGTGTGCATTCCTTACCTTGCACAGTGCATGGCCTACATAGAAGGACAATAAATATTTATGAATGAAAGAAAGGATGAATGAATTCTGAGGATGATGATGGTAAATATATGTATAATCAAGGAAACTCATATGAAATAATTTTGTCAAGTTCAGAAAACCAAGAAGTGGTATAAATTAAGTATAAAATGTTTCAAAAGAAGACTTTGCAAAGTCAGTGGATAGCAATTAGAGATATTTACATAAGCACTGTCCAGGGAACTAGGGAATAGGATTAAGAGCCTTTATGCTCAGACATCAAGACCTACTGTTCACTGGATGATATTTGTAAATTCATTTAACTTTCTTTTGGCTTTAGTAAGTATATCTATAGAGTAAAGATAAGAAAATCTATATAAGCACAGGGAAATCAGCTCAGTGCTTTGTGTCCACCTAGAGGGGTGGGATAGGGAGGGTGGGAGGGAGACACAAGAGGGAGGAGATATGTTTATATATGTTTATGTATAGCTTATTCACTTTGTTATACAGCAGAAACTAACACACCATTGTAAAGCAATTAAAAAAATAAAATAAAATAAATTATATATTAAAAAAAGAAAATATATATAACTAAATGCAAAAGGTTGAATAATTCCTTGAGGTTGCTTCTAGTCCTAAGACACGTAATTCTTTAGCTCAATTGTGAAGTTAAACACAAGATTTTGTGATATAAAATTTTCAGTATGCACATTTAAAAATTAATCATTATGAGGATAGCATGTGTATGTGTGTGTTGTATACATAAGCAAAAGCATATTGTTTTTGCAATGAAATAGGGTCCAATATGGAAATAAATGAATGAAAATTATACAAAGTTAGAAATTTTAAACAGACATAGTCATTTCAATATAAACATTATAGCTATTTACATACAATTTACATATACATTTTAAAGGATACAAACTATTGTATATGCAACCAAATATTGAGATATAGTTCACAGTTATTTTAGTATTATAAAGAAAATGTTCTCCCTAGTTATTGATTATTTATATCTTATAAAAACCTCAATAAATACAGATGATTTGTATAAAGATATTACTTTTGAGAAAGATTGCATTTGCTTGTCAGTTCAGGTCATTTTTTATATACAGAGAAATCCTCCTGCTTTCCAACTGTAATATTCCTCCATGATAATGTATCGGGCTTGGTGTCAAAAATTTTCTGTGAATAAAATTCTCATAGTGAGAGACTGGGTGGCAGAATTTGAGAGTTATGAAATGGAAATAAGCTGGTCTAAAAGCCCAGAGATGCACCTTTTTAAAAGAAAGAGAAAAGTAATCTATTCAATGTGCAGGAATTTTTAAGAAATTGAAAGTGCCCCACTTACAATGGATAGATCATCCAGACAGAAAATCAGTAAGGAAACGTTGGCCTTAAATGACACATCAGAGCGGATAGACTTAGAAGATAGATACAGAACATTCCATCCAAAAGAGACAGAATACACATTCTTCTCAACTGCATATGCAACATTCTCCAGGATAGATCATATGTTAGGCCACAAAATAAGTCTTAATAAATTAAAGAGAACTGAAATTATATCAAGCATCTCTTCCATCCACAATGATATGAAACTAGAAATTAATTACATGAAGAAAACTGGAAAATTCACAAATATGTGGAGGTTAAACAACATGCTACTGAACAACAAATGGGTCAAAGAAGAAATCAAAAATACCTTGAGACAAATGAAAATGGAAATATAACATACCAGAATTTGTGGGATGCACTAAAGCAGTTCTAAGAGGGAGGTTCATGGCAATAAACGCCTGTCTTAGGAAAGTCTTAAATAACCTAACTTTACACCTCAAGGAATTAGAAAAAGAAGAACAAACAAAGCCCAAAGGTAGTAGAAGGAAGGAAATAACAAAGATGAAATAAATAAAATGGAAGCTAAAAAGACAATAGAGAAGGCCAATGAAACCAATTGATGGTTCTTTGAAAAAGCAAAATTTGATAAGCCCTTAGCTAGGTTAACTAAGAAAAAAGAGAGGACTCAAATAAATAATACCAGAAATGAAAACGAAGATGTTACAACTGATACCACAGAAATACAAAGAATCATGAGAGACTGCTATGAACAATTACATGCCAACAAATTGAACAACCTAGAAGAAATGACTAAATTTCTAGAAACATACAACCTACCAAGACTAAATCTTGATAAAATAGAAAATCTGAAGAGACCTATTACTAATAAGGAGATCGAATCAGTAATAAAGGAAACCTCCCAACAAACAAAAGTCCAGCACCAGTCACTTCATTGGTGAATTCTATCATACATTCAAGGAAGAATTAATACCAATCCTTCTCAAACTCTTCCAAAAAATAGAAGAGAATGGAATGCTTCTAAACTCATTTTATGAGACCAGCAATACCCTGATACCAAAACCAGACAAGGACATCACAAGGAAAGAAAATTATAGGCCAGTATCCCTGATGAACATAGTTGTAAAAATCCTCAACAAAATATTAGCAATCCAAATTCAACAATACATTAAATAGATCATAAACCATGATTAAGTGGGATTGATTCTGGGAATGGTTCAATATTTGCTAATCGGTCAGTGTGATGCATCATATTAACAAAATGAAGGATAAAAAGCATATAATCATCTTAATAGGTGCAGAAAAAGTATTTGACAAAATTCAAAATCTATTCGTGCCTAAAAACTCTCAATAAAGTGGGTATAGAGGGAACATACCTCAACATAATAAAGGTTATATATGACAACCCCACAGCTAACATCATACTCAGCATTGAAAAGCTGAAAGCATTCTCTCTAAGATCAGGAAGAAGACAAACATGCCCATTCTTGTCACTTTTATTCAATGTAGTATTGGAAGTCCTAGCCAGAGCCATTAGGCAGTAAAAATAAAAGGCATCCAAATTGGAAAGGAAGAAGCAAAACTGTCACTCTTTGCAGATGACATGATATTATATATATAGAAAACCCTAAAGACTTCATAAAAAATTGTTAGAACTGATAAACTCAGTAAAGTTGCAGGATACAAAATCAATACACAAAAATCTGTTATTTTCTATACATCAGTAAAGAACTATCAGAAAAAGAAATTTTAAAAAAATCCCACTTACCACTGCATCAACCAGAAATAAATAACAAGGAATAAATTTAAACAAGAAGATGAAAACCTGTATATTAAACAGGTTTAATAAGCCATTAATGAAAGAAATTGCTTTCCTATGTGATTTCACCATTGGTTGTGTACATTTCTCTAAATTCATGTTTTCAAATGCTAGTGGACATACCTATTTATATGTTTCAAAAGCGCAAAACCACAAACATGTCAAGGAGAATTCATCACTTACCACCTTAGGCCTTTAGTATTCCATACCTCTGTAAATGACACCATCATTCTTCATCACTCAACCCCAAAACTTAGCCATTCTCTTTTTTTTTTTTCTTCTCCTATCCAAAATTTCCAGTATGGGAAATTTGGAGAACACTGACATTTGAAAAGTAGGTAGAGAGAAAATATATGACAGAACCTCAAAGGAGTGTCCTAAAATGTAGAAAATTTGAGTCTTATCTGAAGGCCTAGGTTATTATATGAGGACCAGAATAAAATATTAGAATAATGGGAAATAAAATAACTTCAGGGAATCAAATATTTTTCCTAATATAGAGAGAAATACGAACCTTGAATCAAGGCAACCCTTAACTGTAAGCCTTAGGCATGAAACGAAATAAGAAAGATGAAGCAGTTAAAATTCTTAGAATGCAACCACAGTAAGTTAAATCTGAATAATACTGGTGACTCAGTTTCAAGGAGAAATGTCCCATGACCTCACCTAAGTCTTGTTCCAGATGTCTTTCAAATTGTGACAGTCACACATACTGGCTCACTGGGCTTCTGTGAAGCTCTATGTGCGTAAAAATACGTAATTTAAATCTTTGGACAAGCAATATTCAAAGTCACTTCAGAATAATGAAGACAGTGCAGCTCTGGCAAAAGTTGAAGTGCATTAAAGCAGCGGTCCCAACCTTTTTGGCACCAGGAACCGGTTTTATGGAAGACAGTTTTTCTACGGGCTGAGGAGGGGGTGATGGTTTCGGGATAATTCGAGTGCATTACATTTATTGCGCACTTTATTTCTATTATTTTTTTTAATTTTTTATTTTATTTTTTATTTTTTTAAACATCTTTATTGGGTTATAATTGCTTTACAATGGTGTGTTAGTTTCTGCTTTATAACAAAGTGAATCAGTTATACATATACATATGTTCCCATATGTCTTCCCTCTTGCGTCTCCCTCCCTCCCACTCTCCCTATCCCACCCCTCCAGGCTGTCACAAAGCACCGAGCTAATATCCCTGTGCCTTGCGGCTGCTTCCCCCTAGCTATCTACCTTACTACGTTTGTTAGTGTGTATATGTCCATGACTCTCTCTCGCCCTGTCAAAGCTCACCCCTCCCCCTCCCCATATCCTCAAGTCCGTTCTCCAGTAGGTCTGCGTCTTTATTCCTGTCTTACCCCTAGGTTCTTCATGACATTTTTTTTCCCCTTAAATTCCATATATATGTGTTAGCATACGGTATTTGTCTTTTTCTTTCTGACTTACTTCACTCTGTGTGACAGACTCTAGGTCTATCCATCTCATTACAAATAGCTCAATTTCATTTCTTTTTAAGGCTGAGTAATATTCCATTGTATATATGTGCCACATCTTCTTTATCCATTCATCCGATGATGGACACTTAGGTTGTTTCCATCTCTGGGCTATTGTAAATAGAGCTGCAATGAACATTTTGGTACATGACTCTTTTTGAATTATGGTTTTCTCAGGGTATATGCCCAGTAGTGGGATTGCTGGGTCATATGGTAGCTCTATTTGTAGTTTTTTAATGAACCTCCATACTGTTCTCCATAGTAGCTGAACCAATTCACATTCCCACCAGCAGTGCAAGAGTGTTCCCTTTTCTCCACACCCTCTCCAGCATTTATTGTTTCTAGATTTTTTGATGATGGCCATTCTGACTGGTGTGAGATGATATCTCGTTGTAGTTTTGATTTGCATTTCTCTAATGATTAATGATGTTGAGCATTCTTTCATGTGTTTGTTGGCAATCAGTATATCTTCTTTGGAGAAATGTCTATTTAGGTCTTCTGCCCATTTTTGGATTGGGTTGTTTGTTTTTTTGTTATTGAGCTGCATGAGCTGCTTATAAAGTTTGGAAATTAATCCTTTGTCAGTTGCTTCATTTGCAAATATTTTCACCCATTCTGAGGGTTGTCTTTTGGTCTTATGTTTTCCTTTGCTGTGCAAAAGCTTTGAAGTTTCATTAGGTCCCATTTGTTTATTTTTGCTTTTATTTCCATTTCTCTAGGAGGTGGGTCAAAAAGGACCTTGCTGTGATTTATGTCATAGAGTGTTCTGCCTATGTTTCCTCTAAGAGTTTGATAGTTTCTGGCTTTACATTTAGGCCTTTAATCCATTTTGAGCGAGAGAAGTTTATTTTTGATTTATTCTCTAAAGAAAGGATTTTCTAGGCAAACCCAAGAGGTATACGAGATATGAGAAAGAAATTAAATGCCTTCAAACCATCCTCAAGTACATTGAAAGTGCCACTCTAAACAATTGATATTCTTCCTAGCATGTTCCTTGAGGACTCCTACTAGGCAGTACTTTGTTAGCCAAGGTCTATTTATTGAGTACCCTTGAAAAAAAAAAATTAAAACTACATGTCCTTGAATACATTTCCTAGTTCTATATTTTTACTAACTTAAAGTGGCCAAATCAATTAATCATATGTAGTGATATTTTACTGTACATGTGACACTCTTTGAAAAGGAAGAGGCACGGTAGCTTTTATAAGCCGATTAATCTGGCAAACTTGAGGATAGTAAAAGGCAGGTCACTAAAATAATCCAAGTAGAAAATTATGAAGCTCTTAACTAAGGTCATAATTGTTCAGCCATCATTTTATGTCTAATGTGTGTAAGTACTGTGTTAAAAACCCTGGGCTAGAAAAGACTGGAAAACTTGGGCATCCTTTGTGCCTTTGTGTTACTGTCTCCTAAGAAGCTATACCAGGACCTTAGATGTCCTTCACAGTGAGTGGCTTATGCTTCGTGATAAACATGATGCTGGGATAGTGACCCACAAGGTGTTCTTTGCTGAATTTTGTTTGGGTTTCCAGTTGTTTATATGCATTTACTTTGGTATCAAGTATTGTCAGACTTTCCTAGTGAATCATTTATAAAGTTTCCGACTCATTCAATATCCAGGTCTTTTCATTTCTTGACAGTCTCGTTGCCATAATCTAATGCTAGCCCTTGTCATGGCCAGGAATTGTACCATCTCTGGTTACGTCAGAAACCATTAGCTTAAGCAGAAAATGAATTTATCAAAGGATATTTGGTAGCACATAAAACCTTTGCAGAGGTCCAAGGCTTTGCAGTCTGATACAATGCCCAGATTACCCCCCAGGATGGCGCCAGAAGAGACAGCACGGCTGCTTTGCCTGGACTAGGGTAGGCCCCATGGCTGCGGCAAGGGCACTGCCTCTGCCGCCACTGCCTCTGGGAGCTAGACAAGCGTGTGTCACATCTTCTGAGTGGATCTTTTAGGGTACATACTTCTTCTGGCCACCAACTTTTAATTCAGATTCTGCCAGAAGGTCTCATTGATGGATCCTAGATCACAATGCTCCAAGGAGGCTGGGGAAGTGAATTTTAATATCTAACTTGGGGAAGCATGAACTCCTACGGTGGGGAACTTCTCAGATAAGGGAGGGATGGTCATTACTTTTTAGCAGCTCCCCCAGTTTGAGAGACAGAGAGGGACTGAGAGAAAAAGAGAGATAAAGAGAGAGAGAGAGGGCTTCCCTAGTGGCGCAGTGGTTGAGAGTCTGCCTGCCGATGCAGGGGACACGGGTTCGTGCTCCGGTCCGGGAAGATCCCACATGCCGCAGAGCAGCTGGGCCCGTGAGCCATGGCCGCTGAGCCTGTGCGTCCGGAGCCTGTGCTCGGCCACGGGAGAGGCCACAACAGTGAGAGGCCACAACAGTGAGAGGCCACAACAGTGAGAGGCCCGTGTACCGCAAAAAACAAAAACAAAAAAAAAAAAAAAAAGAGAGAGAGCAAAAGAGAAGGAAAGAGAGAGGAGCCAATATTCTTAATATCTCTGAAATATTCATTCCAGCATTCCAGACATTTCACTGTCTCACAATCAGCTTTTGCTCTGTCTGCTCTTTTATTCTAGCACCTCTTCCCCAAAGTTCTGCAAGCACATGGGGACCTCGAAATCATTGACTCTACTACTTATTTATCCTCCGTGAAATATTCTTGCTCCTTTCTTATCCAGTTTATGTTGTTGCTGTTTTATAATTCCACCCCCTCAGATACGACTCCCATGCAGGCCACGCTCCATGGGGCTGGATCTGCCCAGGAGAGAAGCTTCTGCTACATGACCATTTTAGGATGTGTGGCCTGACCCTTTGCCATCTCAGGATTGAAGCCAATGCTTCATCGTGACAACCACTTCCTGGCAAACATGCTTTGCTCCCATGTTGATGTTTCCCTCTGTCCTACCCACCAGGCGAAAGCCCAGTCCTGGGTAAACTTCTCAGTGGGGCTGCTGCATAACTGCTGCTCAAAAAAACAAAAAATTCACACAATTCTACTGATTCATTTCCCTTTCACTTAAGTGTTGAATTTAAATCTTCAATTAAAACCAAAAGTCTTGAATAGTCTTTCAACACTGCCTGGCGTTTTACGCTACCCTTTAATAAGTCAGCACATGCAGATGGCCCCATACTCTCCTGGCTTGCTTTCTGCCCCTATTCAGTCTATTTCCTGCCCCTCCTCCTCACTTCAACCTCTTGAGATCCTACTGCACAGATTTCAGTCTCCACAAGTCTCCTCCAATTTGACAAATACAATCTCAGTCCTCTTTTTTGCTCAAGTGAAAATTAGGAGTTATCCTAAGTCCTGGTTTTCTCTGCCCTCATATCCCATCTCTCATGAACTTACCTACTTTGCTTCATTTCCATCACTTTCGCTCCAGAGGAAGCCACTGCTGTCTTTTCCCTAACCTTCTGAGTACCACTCATGGTTCTCCGGCTTCTTACCTTACCCCTCCGACAATCCACTCTCCAAGCATAACAGCCAGCACCCACTTCCTGTAGTGTAAAATTGTCACGTCAATCCCTGGTGTAAAAGCATTCCCATTGAACTTGAAGTGATAACCTTAATTCCCTAAGATGGTCTTAAAGTCCCACATGACCTATGGCCTCACTCCTTTCACTTGCTATCATATTCCTTTTTTTAAGGAATATGTCTAAAAGTATCTCGTGACTGATTGGTGTCCATGTTTATTGTTGGTATCTTCCCACTAAAATGTGATAGAAGCATCTACTTTGACCATCCTAACTAAATTCATCACCTAATGCTCTCTACTTTATGTCTTTGTTTTAGTTTTCTTCACAGTCCTGTTGACTTCTGGATAGGATGTTATTTTACGCACTTATTTACGTGTTAAATTGTGTCCTGCCATAGCCAGAATGTGGGCTTAGGTGTCTTATGGCCAAAATGTCTCCACCACCTAGAACTATGCCTGGAACAGATTAGGCTCTGAGATTCTTGAATAGATGAAAATATTAATTAATACATTAACCACATGATAAGGGAAATAAAGAATATATTCATATCATAAAATTCATAACATTTTAGACATAGAAGGGGCATTTGTAATCATTTAGTTGAACATGATTAGCTCTGAGTGAGAAAACTGAGGCCCAGAGAGCACAGCTAATTATCAGAAGAATTGGGGCTAATTCCTTAGCTGTCATCTAATTTATATGTCACCATGCCATATTTTGTCCTATGTAAGTAAATGAATCCCTTTTTTCTGGCCTCCAATTTTCTGCATGCCTAGGTCCATTATCCCTTCAATGTTTCTGGTGTATTGGCATAAACTTGCTTAATTAATAAATGAATAAATAATGAATACTGTAGTAACATATATCTCAAATTTATGTGATCTGGTAACATTTAGATTCCTTTTGTTCTACCTGCCCTGGGAGAATCTTTGATTTTCTTCATATATGATATGACTGATCTCCTTCCTTTCAGTCACAGGAAGAGGGAGGTAGTGTTTGTGTGCTCCAAGGATACAGTTTTAAGTCATGGTGCCTAATGGGAGAACCAAGTGGGGAGTCCCTGAACAGGAAATGATCAGACTCTTTCTCAGCCAGCAAGTTTATGCAGATCCCTCCTGCCTGTGCGTACTCAAGATAGGATATGATCATTCTTCAAGGCCGACTGCTGGCTGCACGGAGGGTGAAGCCACCCTTTGAACATCTGCACTTCCCATATGCTCTTCCCACAAAGTGCCGTGCTCCAGCCTCGTGCCGATCGGCTCACACATGGTGCTAATCAGGGCACATGCCAAAGTGTGTGCACCAAATTCAGGGCACTCCAGCCCTCACTGCCATCCTGGCTGTTGGCAGCGTGACCTCGTACCCTCAGAGCCTCGCACACACAATCTGGCAGAGGTCAGTGCTTGGCTGTATTCCGCTGTTTATACATCCATCCCCTTCACCTTCAACTTGCCTGTCATAAACCTTGCCTGTCAGAATGCTAAGCAATAGCTTCGAGAGGCGAACTGGGTCCGTGATGACTAACAGGTGCTGCGTTGCTGATGTGGGCACAATTTGGGGACTTTTAAAGAAATAAATTTTTCCCAGTCCAAGTCACTAGGAAGGTGGATTTAATGAAGTGGAGCAATATGAATATTGACATTTAAGCTCACATGAAACCTGCCTATACACTGAGTTTTGCAAAACCTCCTTCAGCCAATTTTGAATGTGACAGAGATCTTTATTTAGGAGAGGAAAAAAATGTTTAGGTCAAGATACAATACAACAAAATAAATGTAGGCATGTGATATCTGGATTTAGACCCTATCATATTTTAGTGTTTGTTTTTTCATGTACATTAAGGCAAAGAAGTCTTCAAAAAATGGCATCCATTCATTCATTTATTCACCCATTTACTCATTAAATAATACATTTATTGTCCTTCTTACAATGGACCTGGCATTGTTTTTGGATGACAAAATAAGAGTTCCTGTTTTCAAGTCACAGAAAATATAATGGGAGGCACAAGAAAAAAAGATATCTTTTTTCTTTCTAATTAATGTTCACAATAGAACAGGAAATCGCATATTCCTCTCAGATCTGTTCATATTATCCCATGAAAGCGCACAAAAGGATGAGAACTGTTCCTTGTCCGCAGCTGAAATCTCCAAAGGGTACTTCCAAGGGTCTGGAAGGAAAGAGTCCTTGTGATTAGTGTTATAAACAGCAGTACTTGACCTGGAGCTGGGGGCAAGGGGCGAGGAGGGCTATTTTAGAGGAAAGACATTCTGGACCAAGGCCTTCAGAAAGGAATTGAATTGTCCAGGGACAAAGCAATACTTAAGTACATTTTCTAAACAGGTTAAAAGTGAACAGTAGGAAGGCATCTTTATCACTACGTATCTTTACCCAGTTTTACTCTTGGTATAATTCTCTGAAGCAAAATATTTAGTTTAGTTATTGGATAAATAAAGGAAGGCAGAGATTTAGATGAAAAGGACAAGTCAAGGAGCACAGGCCTTTCAGGCAGGTGGAGCAGCAAAGGCTTGAAGAGGTATTTCCAAGGCATTAGGCTGGGTTTGTGGATGGAAATGCAACTCAAGGACAGTAATCTGTTGTGCTCACAAGCTTTGTTGAGCATCATGATATGATTGAGCTTCGAGAGCTGAGTACACACTGCTTCTCAAGATCTCCTGCATGATCCTCATTGGTTGGCAGTGGCAGCCAGCAGTGCTTACAGGAGGAATTTACATGGTCTCAGGAGCCTTGGGCAAAGGGGCTCCCAGGCTCTGACCCTCTCAAGCCCACCACCACTGCCTGGAAATGGTTCCTGCTTCCATGTAAACCAATAACACATCATGCCCTGTTCCCAGACCTAGCTTTCATGTTTCCTCTGAAATTCTTGTTCAGTCATACATTTTCTGTTCCTACATAGGACCTGGAAATTTTCCACCTATATACACACAGATGCATGTTTTGGACAAGGCCTACCACAATTATGAAGAGTAGCAAAAATAATAAAAACAATAATACTAATAGCTAACATTTCTTGAGAATTTATGTCAGACATTATTTCGAGTATAATACCCATATGGTATTATTAGAGTATCTAGTCTATGGATGTAGAAACTGGAGCACAAGAATTTACCCAAGTTGCACAGCAAATCATTGGTAATGATTGGGCCTAACTGGAGATGAGTGTGTGTTGGAAGGGTGAGCCCCATATTATGAAGAGCCCTGCATGCTCTACCACGAGGACTGGACTTTAGCCTGCAAGTAATGAGGAGCTACGCAGGGATTATAAATAAGCAAAGAAGTGACATGGTCATGTATAAATGTTCATACCTGTTGCTCTTAATCTTTCTCTCCTTCTCATGAGGAAATTTGATGACCTCCTAGGGACAAACAACCCAGCTCGAATGATCCCTTTCTCAACACTGAATGGTCTAAATGATGGCTAGATTGTTCCTCTCACCATCTGTGTTTTGACACTAACGTTAGTGACTTCCATGGACACATCCATGCCGGCCTCTGTTTCTTGACAGCCTCGTCTCTAGTGAGTCTTCTTTCCCCTGCAGCATCCCAGTTTTGAGGTAAATCTAAACTAGGCTACCTCCTCCCAGCTTCTTCATACTTCCTATCCTTCCAGCTTAAATGCTAGACTACACACCCAGAGGCAATTCTTCAACTCCAAGGTGCTTAAGACAGTGGTTTCAAACCTGGATGCACATTAAATCACCCAAGGAGCTTTTAAAAAAATGCTAATTCCATAAAAGCTATAAAATTTTAAACCATAATGAGATATTGCTCACATTTATCATGAGAGCTAAAATGTAAAAGAATGACAATGTCAAGGGTTTGTAAGACTTCAGAGCAACAAAACTCTCACATATCACTGGAATTAGTACCGTTACTTTGGAAAACTATTTGTCAGTAACTCCTAAAGCTGAACACACAGCTACCCTACCACCCAACAGTTCCAGTCCTAGCTATGTTCTCAAGAGAAATAAATGTCTATGTCCACCAAAAAAGGCCTATAAGAATGGCCGTAGCATCATTATTCATAATAGGCCCCAACTTGAAATAACCTACAAGTCTGTCAATAGGAGATGACTAATTAAAAATTTTGGTATTCATACTACATCACAATTAAAAAGAACAAGCTATAGATAAACAGCAACAAGAATAAATCTCATATGGAGTGAAAAAGGCCAGATGTATTAAGGATACATATTCTTTTCCTCTAGCTTTCCTCCCCAAGTCCTTTCCCCAGTTTTGCTCCTCTCCACCTCTTTTTCTACACTTTTGACCTAGATGGTGAATCATTCATTTTTCACTTGGATGCATCTGAAGAGGTCTTTGAATCTCTGCAGGTGAAGAAGGGTTTGAAGGAGAAGAAAGCAGCTGTCAGCAGTCTGGTCTCAGAATAAATCATCTTTAAGACTATCAAACCTATTATACGGCCAAGTTTGAGAACCTCTTAACTGAATTTCAATGAGTTATTGTACTAAAAATGTATCACATTTCTTGACTTTGCAACTTGTTACAGATGGCACTCAATCCCAGGAAGAGGAGCGTATTTGAAGAATAAATCCTAATAATAGATTATAACTCACTGAATGAGGTGAGAGTCCATGAGATCATATTGATATAAGTAAATAATTAAATAAAAAAGATTTTTGAAAATTAATTTTAGTGTCCATTAGCTTGATGTTTGATTTATTTTTCAGCTACTATATTTATTTTACTAATAACTTGAATAGTTGTTTATCTGGCACTTATACATTCTTCAATGATGCACGGTATGTGTGAAAAGTAGTAAGCTTGCAAGATGTTAGACTTCTTTAATAGGAAAGTAAAAATTCCACTATTTTAGTGTTTTTTTTCTTCTATTTTAGTTTTTTTAACATGTGCACTATATTGTATTAAAAATGCTCTTCACTATGGAATGAAACTCAGTATGAACACAAGGAGCCAAAATAGAAAGTGCTCAATGTAAATAAGTGTACTAACAGCATAATTTAATAGAATGTAGTCTACGTGGTATCAATATGTGAATGGATGTTAAAGACTATGACAGGCTTCTTCATTTATGTTCGAATATATATTTGAGTGGAAAAAAATCTATTGGCCAGTATCTGGGTGTTAGTTCATCTCATTAAACAGTGTGATGGAAAATGTTCCCTGTCCTTTTCTTCTAATTTGGCCTCGGCTTGGCCAGTGAGGGTCTGTCTGATTGGATAGTCTCTACACTGAAGAGAACTGACTACCGCTCTGATTAGCCACTTTGTCAAATGTCACTTGCAATCAATCTGGTTGAAGGAAGGAGCCTTCAACTCTGATCAGATATCTGTTTTGTCAGGGTAGCAGAGTACCGAGGTACAGATCAATGCAGTCACACTGGGGAAGTAAACATAAACAAAAGCGCTTTGCAAGCATAGATAATAATAAGTGATACGTGCAAACATGACATCTCAGAATTACTTTAACACTGGCCTGCTAAACTCATCTCAGTCTTACACCCCAACTACTGTGGCTCAGTCCCAAGAAAAAAGAATTGGTGGTTACTGATTTAAACTACACATATATGAACACATTTTAACTCAGGTCTCAGAATATAAAATTTGTTAAGCCATGTATATTTGTACTTGTCCCTGTCTGTAGGATGTTATTTTCTTTTCCTTCCCACATGAGACACTCACAAAACAAAGTCACTTTTATTCATTCTGAATTTACCAATCCTTTAAGGCCCAGCTCAATTGCCCTTAACTCTACAAAGGGTCTCTGACCCCTCCCCTAAATTCTGTATATTATTCCAAGTCTCTTCTAGTGTTTGTTGATCTCTCTAAAATAATATTTAATACATGGTCTGCCTTGAATGATAGCCATTTCTTTCTGTGAGAATTTCTTTCCGCTAGTTAGATATTTTACATTGCTTATTAACCCAAGTATGCTGTTTATTAATCATGTCGATAGAGAAATATAAAAGCTCATGACATTTCCTGTGTACAAGCCCTCTGTATCTAATACCCAAAATGTATACCCATGTCCGTATAAATCCAACAACCATGAGTCAAGGAGATTTTGTTGAGCTGTACTTTCTGTGGTCTAAACATATACAAAGCAACAAAATCGTTATAATTTACTATTATATCATTCTGTATTCACTATTATAGCCATTATTATTCATTATAATGAAATAATTTAAAATTACTTTTACAAAACCACCTATAGCATTTCTTGTCTTCATTCTAGTTGTACTCGTGGTAAGTGCTAAGTTTTCCTAGCACTATCCAGCCCTCTCCAGATCCTATGAAGACTAATTCACCCCAGTCCATCCTAATCTTATCCATTTTTGCAATCCTCACAGCACCAAATGAATAATTTTCATCTAGCAGATCTCAATTAACACTTCTCAAATTGAACACAATTACGAGCACTAATATGTCCTAAACTCAATCCTAACTTTTATTCACTGTAGATATTTGGAAAACTCTGGAATTTTACTGTTTTTCATAATTATTTCTGATTCTCTATGTATTTGGGGGGAAAATCATTTCTTCTACTCCAAAGTAGAATATTTTCACAAAAAGGCAAAGGCAGACTCTATCAAGAGTGTGGCAGAAAACTACATAGAGGATACCCGTTAGATGCCTGACAAAGAGTTTCAACTTTCCCAGTGGGGCAATTCATAAGCTAATGAACCCAAAGGTAAAGTGAATTTTTCTAATTGACTTAATAAGAGTGGGCAGAACTAGAAGGGTTTAACTGATGGAGAACCAGGTTTAACAGTGCATGTCTGCCAAATGGACACGTGGCAAACAAAAAATAATTCTGGGTTGAGTAGTTTTGTAGCCCATGGTATTTAGGTTTATTCAATATAGAACGGGCACTGTACATATTATATATGAAATATATATATATATATATATACACATGCATACATTAACTAGATATGTTCAGTATGTATTTATATATATTTTATATATAATGTATATTTATATACATAAAATATGAATCGGAGATAAGTTCAACTAAGACTCAAAGCTATATCCGTAAATAAATCAGCATCCAAGTAATATGCAAGTACATTTGGATGACAGTTAAGTTTCATTTTGCAGGAAAGCATGAGTGTGGGGCAGAGGTTGTCTGGAATGCTCTGCATTGAAGGGGAGGATGGTTGCCAATGGTTTTCAAACTCTTTTCTACAGGGAACAGAGAACCCTGTGCTATTTAATTTATCTTGGAGTAATTATGTAAGAAAAACCTGATTTATATAAGTATATTTTCAAAACAACCCATTCTGTTGTTTGATGTGATTTATCTATATGATGAGCCATCTAAAATGGACCTGCATAAATTTATACCATTATAAGCATACATTTAACTAAGAATAAAAATAATCAAAAATGATATATATATATATATATATATATATATATCTCTAAACATCTTTATTGGAGTATAATTGCTTTACAATGGTTGTTAGTTTCTGCTTTATAACAAAGTGAATCCATTATACATATACATATATCCCCATATCTCTTCCCTCTTGCATCTCCCTCCATCCCCGCCCCCTCCCTATCCCACCCCTCTAGGTGGTCACAAACCACCGGGCTGATCTCCCCTGTGCTATGCAGCTGCTTCCCACTAGCTATCTATTTTACGTTTGGTAGTGTATATACGTCCATGCCACTCTCTCATTTAGTCCCAGCTTACCCTTCCCCCTCCCCATATCCTCAAGTCCATTCTCTAGTAGGTCTGTGTCTTTATTCCCATCTTGCCCCTAGTTTCTTCATGACCATTTTTTTTTTTTTTTTTTTTTTTAGATTAGGGTCAAAACCACCAAGAAAGCTATCCAGCATCAAGCCAACTTTTCTAATTTTCTTGAGACTGAAGCTTTTACACTGTTCTGCTAAAAGAGGGGAGAAAGAGTTATTTTATTTACTGATTTAAAAAATGAAATCAAAACAATATCCATGTCTTCTTTAACATACTGAATTCTTAAGACTCCCAACTGGTGGTTGGAGAAGCTATGGTAACACATTCTGTGCACTCATTCTAGGCAGAGTATGTTGCCATGACAGCATTGTCCTGTGGTTAAGGGTTAAGTGATTAAGGAAATGAGCAAGACTAACAAAGCTTCTAGTCAGGAAGTTCTAATATGCCTTTTGAGAAAGCGCTAATGACTCCACTTATTGAAGTACAAGGCGCTGCAGTTGAAGAACTAATGATACAGACAATGTATGCCCCCATGTAAAACAAAGTTATTCCCTCTGTTTTCCTCACATGGGAGACCTGGGTTTGAATGAGCAAAAACTAGCTATGTTTTCGTTTGATGTGGGAAGGGAGAAAGTGCTGTAAATACAAATAGCATTTATTATATATAACATTTCTCAAGAGTTTATAAATATGTTTATATTTAGACATGTGCACAAAGAGCTTCATACCAAATAATTATTGGATTAGATGGTAGGAATATAGAGACTTTCAATACGGAAGAAAACTGTTTAAAAGTGGCAGTATGTTAACACACATCAGGTAATACTCTGGATGGGGATTTGGTATATTATTTCCAAAGGACGTGTTTGTTAGTTTGTGTTAGGTCACCTTTAAATCTTGCTAAATTAGAGGAAATATAATGAGCTATTCAGAAATGAATTATTTTGAGACACAGTGGGATGTATTACCTTGTAGTGCTGCAGCTGACTTGGCAGCTCCCCAAGCTGTGTTCTGATTTAAAACCTTGCTTACTCTCTCAGAAATGTGCAGCAAGATGACCAAGGGCTGGGGAGCTGACACAGAGGGTTGCGGACCCCAGCAGAGAGGCGTCAGCTCAGTAGGACCATCAACTGTACTTTAGCTTTCTTCTGATCCATTGGTGGGGTTGATTAGAGAAGCAAAGGTTGGTTGAAACGTGTGGATTTTTTATAGGTAAATTTAGGTTTGTTTTTCAAAAGTTTTTCATCGTCTTAACTCAGTGCCAGAATGTGCTGGTAAAACAACATCTTTATCATCTTATTATGAACACAAATGATATTTCCCACAAAAATGACCCTTTCCCACAAAAACCAGTAAGAAAATTAATGTAGTCAGAAATAAACTAGAACATATATACTAATTATTTTCCTTCACATTCTTTAGCCTTTCCCATGTTCTTATATTCAGCATTACATTGTATTTCAGAATTAGTTGCATGAATGAGAACGAAATAGAAGGCACTGGGACCAGATCTAAATAGTGAAAGAATATATTATAAACTGATTAATCCTTTGGTCTCTTTTGGATAGTAAGTTAACATGTTCTATATTCTTGGATTTCAAATGTCTGGCTTATATATCTTTTGTTGTTTATAAATTTAAAAAAACTTCTATTTTATATTAGAGCATAGTTGATTAACAATGTTGTGTTAGTTTCAGGTGTACAGCAAAGTGATTCAGTTATTTTTGTTGTTTATAATTTAAAAATTTTTTTAATTTTATATTGGAGCATTCTAGGTTATATATTTCACTGGTGTATAATTGCGGACATCCGTTTGTTCCCCACATAAGGATTCAACAGTCTTTCCCCACATGAAAAGTTATTTGTATATTTGTGTGCGTGCTTGGATTTCATTATAAAATTGTTTCTTATTTTTGATAAAGGAAAATTATTAAATGCAATAAAGTCAAAATATGAATTTCTATGCAAATACTTATTCCAAATTTGACTAGGAAATGCTTTTTATGATTGTTTGTTTGGTTAACCCATTGCCTATGTGCTTTAACTATGTATACATAGCCAAATAAAGAAAATTATATAAATCGTATAATTATTATTATATGATGTATATTCAGCTTTATTTGATGATATAGTAGTCCTTCTTATGTGTTGATAAGACAACTAATAATTATTCCCAATATATATACTTTAAAACACATTTTATCTTGTGATTTAAATTATAATACAATAACAAGAATTGTATAATTTTCTAAGTTATATTGGAAATATATAACCAATATAATTATAACCATAATTTTAAAATTACTTTTTAAAAAATTACTTTTTAAAACTGATACCCAAATATTCATAAATATAATGATCTTATCTAAAAAGTTGAAACCAGTTCTGTGAATTTTTCTCATGGTGTTAGATCATGGTGAAATATCTATTTAATATGAACTGATTTTTTTTTTTTTTTTTTTTTTTTTTTTTTGTGGTTCGCGGGCCTCTCACTGCTGTGGCCTCTCCCGTTGCGGAGCACAGGCTCCTGACGCGCAGGCTCAGCGGCCATGGCTCACGGGCCCAGCAGCTCCACGGCATGTGGTATCTTCCTGGACCGGGGCACGAACCAGTGTCCCCTGCATCGGCAGGCGGACTCTCAACCACTGCGCCACCAGGGAAGCCCAATATGAACTGATTTAACCAAATTCTTTAGAAAAAAATTAATTTCTAAGGTTCCTATAATGTAAGCTACCTCATTACTATGAATAATAGAGGCTACATTTTATATATTTCATATTTAGAAAGTATATTTCCACTTGTTAATAATTTTTAATCATTTCATTTATTTCGATTCTGAAGAGAAATTAAATTAAGCACAAATGTCTTTCATAAACATTTTTTCCGAGAATGTACTTGAATTGAAATTACATAGTTTGCAATCAAATTTTTAACAAAATTTACCAGTTTGCAATTTTATCAGTTTATCCTGACTTTGGTAAGCATGGAAACTTAAAAACAAAAAATTATCTTTTTATATGCTTGAAATAGATAGCAGCTTACCCTAGTTCGGTGATCTTTTCTGAGACTAGACAGATACCTCTTTCCTTAAAAAAAACCAAAAACCAAAAAACAATTACCATGAAGAAGCAGTTTATTTAAAGTAAAGCATTATGATCAACTAAATATAATCATACACTTTCACTTGGAAACAAAATCACTTAAAAAGATAGGAGACTTCAGGTCAATTCATTAGCATGTATGATATACCCCTACTGTACCATTAGCATGGAGAAAAGGAAATGAGGAGGAATGTGGTTAAAAGAACTGAAACTGATGTTTTCTTAGAACCATCAGTATTTAAATATATGTCGAATACAATTGGGATCTATCCACAAAGCTACTTAAATAAAAAACTTGCTACTTCATTGTCTTGTATAATAACTCATATACAACTGAAATAGACTTTAGGGAAATAGGTTCTACTGTACTGCTGGTGAGAGTGTGTGTTGCGTTGCTACACTTTTTTGGAGACAATGTGCTAAGAAGCATAAAAATTCTCAAAAAACTTGCACACGTTGACTGAAGATTTCAGTTTGAATAGTGTATTCTGAGGAAATGCTTGAAGATTTTTACAAAGAATATATAGACTGTTGATTAATATAGGAAAGTGGAAATAAATGCCTTCATTTGGCCTTTTATAAAAAATGTATAGTATGTACAAATGATAAAAATCATTTAAATCAATTTAAAAAATGGCAAAGAACTGAATAGACATTTTTCCAGAAAGGAAAAGCAGATAACCAACAAGCACATGAAAAGATGCTCAAAATCGTTGATCATCAGGGAAAAGTAAATCAAAACCACAATGAGATATCACCTCACACCTGTCAGAATGGCCATCATCAAAAAGAACAAAAATAATAAATGTTGGAGAGGGTGTGGAGAAAAGGAAACCCTTGTACACTGTTGGTAGGAATGTAAATTGGTGCAGCCACTGTGGAAAATAACATGGAGGCTTCTCAAAATAGAACTACCATATGACCCAGCAATTTTCGTCCTGGGTATATATCAAACAAACAAACAAACAAAACCAGAAAACTAATTTGAAAAGATACATGAACCCCAATGTTCATAGTAGCATTGTTTACAATTGCCAAGATATGGAAGCCACCTAAGTGCCTGTCAACACACGAATGGATAAAGATGTGGTATATATATATATAATGGAATACTACTCAGCCATAAAAAGGAATGAAATTTTGCCATTTGCAGCTACATAGATGGACATGGAGGACATTATGCTAAGTGAAATATGTCAGACAGAGAAAGACAAATACTGTACGATATCACTTATATGTGGAATCAAAAAATACAACCAACTACTGAATATAACAAGAAAGAAGCAGACTCACAGACTCACAGATATAGAGAACAAACTAGAGGTTACCCATGGGGGTAGGGGCATTATAGAGGTGGGGCAGTGGGAAGTACAAACTATCGGGTGTAAGGTAGGCTCAAGGATGTATTGTACAACTCGGGGAATAGAGCCAACATTTTGTTAATAACTGTAAAGGGAAAGTAATGTTTAAAGATTGTATAAACATTTTTTTAATTAAAAAAAATCAATGAAGCCATTAAAACTCATACTTTGAACAATATATAATGGGTATTTTTTTTCTTTGCTGAAATATTGGATACTAAATAGCATAAAAACCCTGCTCTGATCAAAGTAAGGTACTGGCAAATCACACAGCTGGTAAGCCACCTTAGACACAAACTTTCTGATTCCTAAGCCTTCTTACACTCTTAATCACTTGCCACAGATGAAGAAACTAATGTTAATGAACATAGCTCATGATTATAATGATGATAAGAGAGTCATATCATAACCATAAATCTAATACCTTAACATAGTTTCTGTAATCAAGAAGCCTGCTAAAATGAAATTACGCTGGAGGATTATATCAGTTAATCAATGTATTTTTATAGAAATGATTTTGAATGAACACATCTTAGAGAATTGCCTAAATCTCAGTATTACTTAATAAATCAAAGATTTATCCAGAGTGCAAACCCATATTCAGTATAAGAGTTTTTAAGAAAAAACATCTTTTGCTCTTAGCGATTTTACTCACAGGAATGAGCCATAATTTTATTAAACAAAAACATAACATGGAAAAATAGTCTTTTTTCTAATGTTCTAAGAAACCTTTATTAGCTGGTAAGAAACAAAATGTAATTAAAGAAATAATAGCCGAAGATTCTCTGTATCTGACTATATAAATAAATGGCTTATAATCTATGACCCACAATTTTTTTTGCAGTACGCGGGCCTCTCACTGCCGCGGCCTCTCCAGTTGCGGAGCACAGGCTCCGGACGCGCAGGCTCAGTGGCCATGGCTCACGGGCCCAGCCGCTCCATGGCATGTGGGATTCTCCCGGACCGGGGCACAAACCCGTGTCGCCTGCATCAGCAGGCGGACCCTCAACCACTGCGCCACCAGGGAAGCCCAGACCCACAATTATTAATATGGATTGTGTTTTTTTATTAGGTAACAAAATACAGGTTTGAACTTATGTGGTCCATTAACTATGTATCAATAGCATTCTGTAATAGAGCATAATTACCACCCCCCAACACATACAGTAAAATTTTCTTAAACACACTGCTGTCAGTGTGAAAAGTACCAGATCTAGAGAATGAGAGTTATAAGATTTTCCTGAAAATATTATAATAAGCTATTTTTAAAAAGCCATTATAGAACTATAGAATTCACGTGGCCCTCTTCTGAAAATACATTTATTCAATATCTTTTTTTTAAAATCTCCATTCATCCAAACTACCCATTTCCTGCAAAATATAATGTCAAAGGAATACATGGAAAATGGAAACTCTACCTAATTCATGGGAAAGTAATAATCACAGATGAAATCCTCTCTTTTATATTCAAATAATTAAAAACAGAAAATTTGCATTTAAGATAGTATCCTAACTTATTTATTCGTGTACAATGATGTATAAGCAAGCAATAGAAAATAACCTTTTGGAAGATAAGCTGTATGTCAGGCATTGAGCTAGGTATTCCGGTGTGTGTCGTGTTGGTCCCAGCCTACTGGTAGTGATGCTCTGGGCTAGGAATTGCCTATGGCTATTTACTCTTAGTGAGCCCCACAGACATTCCTCCCAGCACAACCAGGGACAATGTTGTGGCTGGACTGGCCCCTGTGGCTCTTAATATGATTGCCAGATGCACCTCGGCAAACGATTAGGGAACTCTGAAGAATAAGATTTATCACTCACAGGTTCTGGAGGGCATGCCGTATGCTTGAGGACCGCAAAGAGAGGGAGAGAGAGAAAAAGAGAGAGAGAGATATTAAGGAAGTATGGGCCTGGGGCTCTGCCTTTATTAGGGTTGGGGGTGGAGTGCCTAGGGTTTCAAAGTTTCACTCTTTATTTTTATTATTTTTATACAAATTTATTGACTTTATTTTTATTTTTTGGCTGCGTTTTGGTCTTCATTGCTGCACGCGGGTTTTCTCTAGTTGCAGAGAGCAGGGGCTACCCTTTGTTGAGGTGCATAGGCTTCTCATTGTGGTGGCTTCTCTTGTTGCAGAACACAGGCTCTAGGTGCGCGGGCTCAGTAGTTGTGGCTCGCGGGCTCTAGAGCGCAGGCTCAGTAGTTGTGGCGCACGGGCTTAGTTGCTCCGCGGCATGTGAGATCTTCCCAGACCAGGAATCGAAACGGTGTCCCCTGCATTGGCAGGCAGATTCTTAACCACTGCGCCACCAGGGAAGTCCCCAAAGGTTCACTCTTTATTTGGTGAATTTAAAGCATAAAAGGGGGAATTGGGACATGGGAAAGGAAGGGTGAGGTCATACAACCGGTCAAGTTTCTAGGTTACCCAGTGCTTTCTGAAAGGGGAAATTTATGTGTGGGTTTAGCCTGGTTCCTTATCTCCTTGTTTTGATAGTAGCGAGCCTAGCAGTGAAATGGATGTGGTTTTTTGTTGTTGTTTTTTTTTAGCTTTAGAGTAAAATGTTTTATTTTTTATTTATTCTAAACTGGTTACCAACTTTTAATAATGATTTTTTAAATTTTATTGGAGTATAGTTACAATGTTATGTTAGTTTCTCTAATAACCTATATGGGAAGAGACGGATGTCTAAAATGGATGCTTCAGCAATCAAAAGCTCGAAGTCAGGAACTTATACTGCAATTAAAAACCTTAACGTCAGGCACTTATGATACAGTATGTCACCTCATTTTACCTTGCTTAGGCAAATATATGATACTTTATATATTCCCATTTTAGATATGAGGACCCTGAAGCTCAGATAAGTTATCTGTGCAAAATCACAGACATTGGGATTTGAGTCTGTGAAACTCCCAAACCATACTCTTCCCTCTCACACATTTGGTGTGTGTTACACGAAAATGAAACCCAGTTAGAGGACTGCAGAATTGAAAACTGCTCTGGTGAATTCCAAAGTAGAGATGCTAGAAGTTGCTATGCTGCATGATTCCTGTAGACTGTTTATGTGAATGGTATTTGAATGTGTATTACTACTTTGGGGGCATGACTGATATAGCTGCCACTGTGCTGTCAGTAATTTAGTGTGGCTGGTTGACAGGGAGGCTCTACGGCAAGACCATTTCCCCTAGAGTTCACTGCCAGGGTTGGAAGCCTTACTAGCTTCCAATCTTGTATACCTTCCTTGACTTTCTTGGGCCTTAGTTTCTACCTCACAAGGCTGTTGTGAGGTTAAATGAATTAATGCATGAAAAGTTGTTCTGTGGTGGAAAGCACTTTGTAAGTGCTTAATAAATGTTAGCCATCATTGATATTATGGATTTTGTTTCCATGGATCTTAGCCTAATGCAAAATAAATAAGGGATTAGGGATTCCTAAGGGATTAGGTGGAGATTTAACTCTCCTTCCTCCCTGATGAGTGGCAGACACCACTAATCAAACATGGCCCTCTTTACCTCCAGGACCAGACAGTACCTTAGGATCCTTGCCACAAATGCCTCAACCAAATATCTAAGAAGTAGTTGGGTTTAGCATGTAGTAGCGAACTTATTTTTTGCCATACTGGGTGATAAGACTTTCTTTTTTAATGAATAACTTCATGTACTAAAAAGAAATGCCACAGCATCCCAGTTAGAATAAAGCTACTTCAGTGCAGATTGGCTTTATGATGGACCTTTCTAATAGTTCTTTTTAAATGAGATAAGCCACACACACACTAATGAAATGTGGCATAATGATCTAAAATGAAATACGAATTTCATTCCTGAAGGACTCCCCCCAGGAAATTTGTCTCCATATATTAGGTTCTCCAAAACTGCAATGGGTGTGATCTGCATTGCAGCGTCCGTAGGTTGTTTCCTTCACTTAAACTGCAAGTCACAGTTTCTTTTAAGTGACTAACTCTTTATTTAGGTAGCCTTTTCTTTGTTAGCATCCCTCCATGTAATTTTGTGGCTCACCTCTGCCATTGTCTTTAATCATGTAATCATCACTTGGTAAGCTTTCTCTTTAGCCATATTGTGGACTCTCTGAGGAAAGAAAATTGCTTTCATCTCTATATTCTAGGATCCTAGAATCATCCCTTGTGGGCAATACAAATTCATTTAATGAAGTTCTGGTGACTTTGCCTAAGTCAGAGGATACAGATCCTTCACATTTTTTCTTCAGACTTTACATCCCTTCTCATTATTTCTTCCAGCTCCTCCAAGTGCTTTGGACAGCTAACATATACTACTTTAGACACAAATGTATCCTAAAACTTCATCAGACATTACCATGAAAATATGAAATCTTTACCATGAGGCTAACATTATCACATCATTGTTAAAAATCTTTATTTTACTATTCAAAGGATATTATAACTATTTAATTAAACCTTTTCCTTGTTGCCATTCTAGTATGGGAACATTGTCACAGAAGGAAATTAAATCTTAGTTATAGGAAGAATAAGATCTTTGGCATTAAGAAAACTTGTATTCATTCTTCACAACCCATCTTAGATATCATTTTATGCAGTTTCTTGTCTGCTCCTTCCATGGGGATTCTTGCCAATTTGTGTGCTGCTTCCAAGTCTGTACCCATTGCTATTATTGCATGCACTACTCTCTACTGTAATTATTATCATTTTTTTAACTTTTTATTTTATATTGGAGTATAGTAGATTAACAATGTTGTGGTAGTTTCAGGTGTACAGCAAAGTGATTCAGTTATACATATACATGTATCTATTCTTTTTCAAATTCTTTTCCCATTTAGGTTGTTACATAATATTGAGCAGAGTTTCCCTGTGCTATTCAGTAGGTCCTTGTTGATTATCCATTTTAAAAACAGCAGTGTGTACGTGTAAATCCCAAACTCCCTAACTATCCCTCCCCCCCCCACCCCCATAACCATGAGTTCCTTCTCTTAAGTCTGTGAATCTGCTTCGGTTTTGTAAATAAATTCTTTTGTATCATTTCTTTTTAGATTCTGCATGTAAGCGATATCATATGATATTTCTCTTTCTCTGTCTGACTTATTTCACTCAGTATGACAATCTCTAGGTCCATCCGTGTTGCGGCAAACGGCATTATTTCATGTTTTTAAATGGCTAAGTCCTGTAATTATTATTTTAATAGATTTTATATTTAGAGAATTTTAGGTTCACAGCAAAACTGAGCAGAATGTACAGAGATTTCCCATATGCCCTGGCCCCTAGCCTCCTCCAGTACCAGCCTCCCCTCCACATCACTACCACCCAGAGACCATAGCTTAAGGTACACTCTTGGTGTTGTGCATTCTGTGGGTTCGGACAAATGTTAACGACATGTATCCACCATTATAGTATCATACAGGGTAGTTTCACTGCCCTGAAAATCCTTTATGCTCCGCCTATTCATCCCTTTCTTCCCCTAATCCCTAGCAGTCACTGATCTTTTTGCTATCTCCATAGTTTTGCCTTTTCCGGAAGGTCATATTGTTGAAATTATATACTATGTAGACTTTTAACATTGGTTTCTTTCACTTAATAATAACTATTTAAGGTTCCTTTATGTCTTTTTATGGCTTTATATAGCTAATTTCTTTTTAGTGCCCAGTAATATTCCATTGTCTGGATGTTCCACAGTTTATCCATTTATCTGCTGAAGGGCATCTTGGTTGCTTCCAGGTTTTGGTGATTCTGAATAAAGCAGCTATAAACATCCACATGCAGGATTTTGTGTGGGTGTAATTCTTTTTCATGTCTATTGCCTTAACAAAAGTGTGTGCTCTCTGAAGTCACCTTTCATCTTTTTGTTCCCTGCACTGAAAACAGGGCCTGGCACAGAGTAGGTACTCGGGAAACTTGTTGAATTGATAGTGTGCAGCACAGTGAATGGAGTAAAGAAGCGCATATTCCATTGCAGATCACTTTCTTGCTTTGAGAGAGGCTACATAAAGGATTTCTAATTCAGGATGATCTATTATCAACGTCTTACGGAAGCCATTAGTTTCAGAAGGCATGATGATAGTTTTGCTGTGTTGAAATAGATTGTAAAGGCTTTGGCTTGAAACTCAGCTACTCAAAACTGTGAAAGCATAATCAAAAATTGATAAACTTGCAGGGAAACAAAAATGGGATTCAGTGTTTTTTCTTATTCTACAATGGACAAGGGAGGGATTTCTGGATTGATCTTTAAATCCTCAAATAACATTTTCTTCTCATGAGTAAAAGAAAAGAAGGAATATATATCCTTTTTTTTTTTTTTTTTTTTTTGCGGTACGCAGGCCTCTCACTGCTGTGGCCTCTCCCGTCGCAGAGCACAGGCTCCGGACGCACAGGCTCAGTAGCCATGGCTCACGGGCCCAGCCGCTCTGCGGCATGTGGGATCTTCCCGGACTGGGGCACGAACCCGTGTCCCCTGCATCGGTAGGCGGACTCTCAACCACTGCACCACCAGGAAAGCCCCGATTCTTTTTAACTATTCACTGGGGAATTGTTTCAAAATTTCAGTTGTTACACTAAAGTTCTTTGACCCAATTTTAAGAGCCCAATCTAATTTAACTTTAAGCTTCTTTTTTGCATATATGTACAAACCCCCATCCACCCCACCCCCGGGATATGCAGTAAAAATCTCATAGATAAAAAGAACTTTGCATATATTTGGAATATGGCCTACATGCAGTATTATGTAATATTGTCCTAAATACATGCACATATGGGCATAAGTTTTGTTTCCATAAATAAAGTCCCACTGTTCAAATGCTAATTCTGAACGCTTGAACTCCAGTTTTCCAAGGCATATTTATCAGAGTCTTCAAAATTATTTAAGCAGGATACCAGAGCTTAGTGAATTTTTCCTTTTGTATTATAACATGGTTTATGTTTGGTTTTGTTAGTATGTATATATTATATATAGAACATCTACAAGTCAAGATTTTTTCCATAACAGTATCTAATTTAGGATGCTAATCATTGTGTCTCCCAATCATCTCTGCTTAGGCATGTGTTATAATAGTTATGTCTTATGTAGACAGTGACTTTTAGTTCATCAAAATGCAGGAGAATGTTTTTCTCTGCACATTTATACTGATTCAGAAAACTTGAGTTATGTACACCTTGCAACCTGGTCTTTAAATTTTCTTGGATATAGTCTAAATGAATAGAATTTGGAGGATTTACAGACCTTTAAGTGCCATGAAAGTACATGATTTTAGTTTAGTTATGTGTGAGGATGAACAATGCAGTCTTTGGTTTAGATATGCAGAACCTAATCTCATAAATAAAAGTACCTATTCCTTGCATCCAGAAAAGGAACAATTGAGCTAATGTTTTTTAAGTGACAGGTTATTTTTCCATATATATAAATTTATTTATTTTATTTATTTATTTTTGGCTGCGTTGGGTCTTCGTTGCTGCACGTGGGCTTCCTCTAGTTGTGGGACTAGTCTTCCTTGCAGTGCACGTGCTTCTCATTGCAGTGGCTTCTCTTGTTGTGGAGCACGGGCTCTAGGCACACGGGCTTCAGTAGTTGTGGCACGAGGGCTCAGTAGTTGTGGCTTACAGGCTCTAGAGCGCAGACTCAGTAGTTGTGGTGCACGGGCTTAGTTGCTCTGCAGCATGTGGGGTCTTTCTGGACCAGGGATCAAACCCATGTCCTCTGCATTGGCAGGCGGATTCTTAACCAATGCAACACGAGGGAAGTCCCAAAGCTATTTGTAAAAGAGTCATCTCTGAGATCGATGTACTTAGTTAGCATTTATACCATCATTTACAGGGTTTATATTTTATTCACTTGAATCAACATGACTGAAGGAACCGAGGAAGCAACAAACAAGTTTATTTGGAAAGTGTGTTTCTTACGAATCTGACTTCTACTAATAAAGACTTCAGAAGGAAACAAAGAACATCCATGACTTTCTAACCTTCATTAAAGCTATGGAATTGCTAGAATCCAAAAGATGAAAAACAAACTATTTAGGGCAACCTCATTCTAAATTCTGATAGAATTAAATTTTTCTGATAATTATGATTCAAATTCTTATTATTTGACCAGTCAAGGGACAGTTGTAGTAACATCTTATAATCTCTAGAAGTAGAGCAAAGCTGTTAGGCAGCATTGAATAGTGGTTAGAGTATGAGTGCATTTTTATGCTTTATTTAATAGGTGTGTGATCTTGGTGAAGATTCTTAACCTATCTGTGCCTTTATTATTTCACCTTAACATGGAGGTAAAAAAGAATTCCTGCCTCCTAGGTTTGTTATGAGGAATAAATGTGTTAATAGATATTATACATGCTTAGAACACTGCCAGACACAGAGTAAGCTAAATAAATATATACTATAAAAAGATCTTACATTTTCAATAAAATTATGAGGTAGTATTTTTACCCCTCCCTCTTCTCTTTCTTTAAGGATTATGGTCACAAATCAAAACTAGTATATAGAACAAGGGATGTGGATTTAATAAGGACAAGGAATTTAATACAGTTTTGAAATTTGAAGGTAGATATTCACCATATCTGAAGTAATAACTATCTCTTGCAATATCTTCACATTTATTAATGGAATTCTGCTTCCTGTTACATAACTTCTCTGCATCTTTAGGTATAAATATTATTGTATATAATTTGAAGATAAGATATTTACCTGTAAGTAATCTTGAAAGACAGAGTTTTACTCAGAATGTGTCAAACTCAGTACAATTTATGCCATAAAAGATCAAAATCTCTTGGTAGCAGAGTGTTATATGGTAGTGTCTCAAAAAGTATTCCTTTTTTTATTTGATCGAAGACAAATTTTGATTGTAACAAGGATTCTTTTTAAATCAACAATCCCTAAAATAACTTTCCCATTTTTGCTGCATAAAGCATTGGGCTGTTGATTAGAATTAGGGAGAAGTGTTCTATAGAGAAACAATCCTACACTGAACGAAGACAAATAATGTTTCTTCATTCCAGGACTTCTTGGAGTCTTTAAAAAGTCAGTGCACATTATTACTCTGTAAGAGAAGGATCAAAAACTTATCTGATCAATGACGTCTTTGGGGTGGCAGAGCAAAAACAAAAATATCTCACGTGGCTGGGGGATTTCATAGAGACACAATAGTTTGTGGAAGCTGCCGTAATGGTGGCACATAGTACATCCTAGGCAACGGAAACTTCATTTTAGGTGCAAAACAATACTGATGGCAGTTGTGCTTCTTTGTGTGATTCTGTCAGCGATGCTGCCTTTGTCCTTTGAAACCATTTTCAAAGGAGGTTAAAAGGATATTAACCCTCAATAGAACTGCTGATTGCTGAGTAACATGAGACTTGTTATGGCTCTCTGATATTCTACCTCATGTGTCTCCGCGGAAAGGAGAAATTTAAAGTGATAAGGGAAATCCTCTGTTGAACTGTGTTTCAAAGCTAGAGTCCCTTACAATAAATAAGAGAGAAATTGTGCAATGTCTTGAGTTGTGCAATGTCTTGAGTTGTACAATGCAGGTTTGTTCATGGAGAAAATACCTGAAGCAGACACGGAGTTCCAGAAGCTTTATTAGGGAGTGGCTTGGGCAGTGAATCGCTCAAGCCAAGCTCTGACTGGCAGTCAAGTCCCTTTTATAATATCACAGCTGTGCCCTAAGCTCTAGTGGTATCTGCGCACAGCTGGGATCTGCCGTTGACAATACATATAAATTGGAATTACGGCACTTTTGTTTGAACTTCTTCCTGCCTTACTTTGAGGCACAACAGCAAACGTTTTGTCTACAATTTTTACCTTAATCCATGATTTGTGTTCCTTTTCTTTCTGGAAAAATCCACCACATGGTCATGACAAAATCCCCTGTGGATGATTTAAAAATTAGGATTCTTCTTCACCCAGAAAATGTCACTGCTTTAAAATAAACAGAAAATTGGAGGACATTAGGAAATCATGTCTTGCTCTCATCCTTAGGTATTTTCTTTTAGAAAAGAGATCAAACAGGTTTTTCCCCCCTTTTTTGGATGAATCTAGAGGCAAATTTTGGTCATTCAAATTAGAATTTGATATAAACATTAAAAATACAATTTCTGTATAGAAGCCCTATTGGAGTACCATGGATGCTTAGCAACTGAAAAAATGTTGTTTTAAAGGATAGTCTACAAAGCAAGTGCATATAGTATGACCTTTGATATTTTAATTTTATATATTTAAGTTTTTAGGATTACCTTTGAAGAGACAAATTTTGAAGCTAGATATACCAGACTCTGTGATAATATGTAATATGCTTGCATGGTCTAAAGCACCAGGTGAAGTTTACATATGCCAAACAAAAAGTAAGACTAGTAGATAAAAGCAGATATTAAATAATTTCATATAAACATTTCTAAACATTACAGCTTAGAATTACTTCATATGTATAGATGATGCACGTGGAGCAAGATTTAAAGAAAAAAAATGCTTATGTACAATCTGGTGCTTTTCTCACTAATTTCTAAACTCAAATATTAGAAGCTGTTCCAAGACTAATTTTCTCTCCATATCAAATGAGAATGTGGTTTAAAAATCAAAACCTGAATAAATTCTTCATTGGTTATAAGATTCTACATGGCTTATTAGTAGGTCTGGAATTTCAGGTGTTGGGTTGTCATCAAATCTCTAGTGGATTCTCAGAAGAATGGGATCTCAAACTAAGAAGCTTTTGACCACTATCTGCTTTCTTTCTCAATCTGTGGTTTCTTACACTCTTTTATCATCTTTTCAGCCTCTTCACCTCTCACCTAGCCCAAGAAAAACTGCCTGAGGAGGAAAGGTTTCCTTTTCCAGGCTTTTCTACCCTTTGAAACTGTAGCAGAAAGAAGAAAAGAGGCAAAAATCCAATTATATGCTTTCAGGATGACAGCCTGAAACGCGTGTGTCTCCCTTGTCTCGATTAGAAAAAAATAGAGTAGTTCTCTATTAAAAGGATGGAGAGAAATTTGTAGCAGATATGATTGACCTTCTCAGTTATATGCACACGTGAAGCTCACATTATTTTGTTCAACCGCCTCACAGGCCAGGTGGGAGTCTCACATAATCTTTTTGTCTATTATTTAGTACTTTAGTTGTGGGCATACCAAAATGTATGCTTCTCAAATTCACTATGGCACAGGACCACTTAAAAAAAACCAACAACAAACTTCCAATCTGTTGCATACCAATGTTTTTAAAAAAATGATAAAATTGTTGCATCAATGTCAAATTGCTAAAAAAACCTCTCTAAATGCTTGCTCTTAATTTCTTTTTTTTTCTACATTTAAAATTATTTTATTTAAAAAAATTTTTATACATCTTTTTTGGAGTATAAATGCTTTACAATGCTGTGTAAGTTTCTGCTGTACAACAAAGTGAATCAGCTATATGTATACACATATCCCAATATCCCCTCCCTCTTGAGCCTCCCTCCCACCCTCCCTGTCCCACCCCGCTAGGTCATCACAAAGCACCAAGCTGATCTCCCTGTGCTGTAATTTCTTTACTTATTTTGTTGAATGGTAACAAATTGATTAGACACTGGCATTAGATTGAGGTCCGCACTTTGAGTGGCATGGGCAACCATACACTGAGTGTCCATTAATGGCCCATCTTAGAATCCTGGAACAAATTGGAGTCCAGGCAGAAGAGGCAGGTGTGAAGACAAGAAGGCATGGCTGTTGGTATGTTATTGTCTCCTACTTGAGGACAAAATATAAACGTAGCCACACTTTACTTGCCCAGTGAGCAGGGTTAACAGTAGGTTCTCCCTTCTAAGACCTAGTCACGAGCCAAGAAGCTGCTGGAGGAAGCTCATGAGGTACTGTGATAGTTGGTCTGCAACTTGTACTTCAAAGCCATGAACTTGATTGACTCCAAAGCAGAAGCTGTCCCTCAGATGCTTTTTAATCTGTTCCATGTCCAATTGCAGCGAGCTCGATTATCTGATGTTCCAGCTCACGGAGTAGAGACAGATGATGACAGCTGGCAGTAGGAAGAAATGACTGTTACTGTTCCCTGGCAACTGGAGGAGTTGATAGCTGACTGAGTAATCAGACAAAAGGATGAAGAAAATGTGCACCGTAGTCTAGGGCCACTTAGTGTAGTGCTAACAATTCCTATCGGCCTGTCCATAGCCTACTGTTCAAACATGGGGCTTTGCTGTGTGCTTGCTGAGAACCTTAAGTTACTTAAACTCTCTAAGCCCCACCTTCATCCATGAAATGTGGAAATTTCTATTTCATAGACTTTTGGACTGTCAATTAATACAACATATATTAACTACTTTGCAATTGCTAAAATAACTATATCACTGAAAGTTATTATAATTATTATTTCTATGTTTCAGCCTACTAGAATTGTGTTATTTAGTATACTGATCCTGTATCATCAATGTAAGTGACATTTTGTTCTATTTAGAAATAATTCAACCTAAATCTCTTAACATTTCATCCTTAAAACAGTAGATTATACTAATTGAAACATTCACTTACCCATCACATAATACAGAGTCTAACAATTTTTTTATTATATGTTTTTTTTTTTTTTTTGTGGTACGCGGGCCTCTCACCATTGTGGCCTCTCCCGTTGCAGAGCACAGGCTCCGGACGTGCAGGCCCAGCGGCCATGGCTCACGGGCCCAGCCACTCCGTGGCACGTGGGATCCTTCTGGACCGGGGCACGAACCCATGTCCCCTGCATCGGCAGGCGGACTCTCAACCACTGCGCCACCAGGGAAGCCCCTATGTGTATTTTTGAACAAAATTAAAGTATAAATAAATCAATGCTAGTAATTCATTTGTATGGAAGGCCTCATTCCCTGACAATGACCAATGGTAGAATTTGGAATTGCCAAGGCTTAACATTTTTTAGCCTGTCTTGTTATGAATGCATGACAGCACCCTCAGGGCCAGTTCATGGTATTATCACAAAGACCAAAATAGGAAAGGCAGTTTATAGGCAAGGTTATGTTTTTATGTTATTACCTTATTTCTATAACATGGGGTCATCAGCATGTTTCTTGGGCAAAGTTATAATGTGAACTTGGTCTGAGAGAGAGTGAGTAATACTTCAGTAATCCCAGAGAATTATAGAGCGCCTTCCAGGCGGTGGTCAGGGCGCGCTTAATGGCTTAGAGGCAGTGATGCAGCTCACTTGCAAGTTCCAGGAACAACAACAGTAACAACAATATATAGATCATTTAGGTCAAAGGAATATGGAAGACTTTGGCAACGAAAGGAGGGCATGGAGACAAGTCCTAATGAATAGAGAAGTGTGAGTCTTGTAGTAGAAAGCCGGACACGTGTTGACAGTTCACATCACATGGACAGTGGGTGGTGTTTCCTGTAATCTGTTCATCTTTTTCTCCTCCTAAATCCCAGTGGAAGAGTTTTGCAGCAGGTTAGTTGAGAGCTCTCAGTTTCTAGCCAGTTGTTCTAAACTGAGTAAGCCTTGTTCATTCACTTCTTGCTTGTAAATTGGTAGTCAGAAGGGTGTACCACCTCAGATTAGCCAGGAGATTCTGATCTACGTGCAGTGACTGAGGTGCTTCAACACAAGTCTGAACAGGCCTTTCCCTCACACAGCTACCAGCGTGTGCAGCATTCAGGAGATTCGAGGCACTGTTTTATCCAGTTGTAGACAATGCCAAGAGGTTTGAATTCATCATCCTCTTCAGATATAATCAAATTAATTTGCAGCAAAACATGAATTGCAGTTCTTTTGCTTTATTCCACAACTTACGGAATTGATATCAATTCTAAATCTGTCAGATATGTAAGCACAGCAGTATTTTAACTTGATACCAGTTTTGATGTGGTTAACTTTCAAAACAATATAGCTCCTCATATTGGACTATTTTATTCACTCTACTAACATTTAAATCCAAAGCATTTTAGTCAGATGAACTTTCTGTGTTGAAATGCTGGCAAAGGTTCATGCATATATAACATCTCTTTAGCCAAATCCTGAAATATTGATGGATTTAAATATGTTTAAAGATCTTTTTGAAAAGAAAAAATGCAGTAATTCTGAATTTTTAGGCTATTTGATTTGATTTCAAGAAACTAAGCATTTAAAAAATGTAGAGACTTTTCTCAAATCCACTAAAATGATCACTTTTAGCTGAATTTTAAAATGTTACCCCCAAAATGGTATGAATAATGAGGTTTTTGTCTGCAGTAAGATTGCATGAGAAAAAGCCTACATTTATGGAAAGAGAAAACAAGTGTGACTATTTTAAATAAGTACTGTTATGTTAACTACTTTTCATTGTTTATTAAGATATATTATCTAGGCACTTGACAGGTGGATTACTGACAATAAGGAAAAGAAGTATTCTGTAATTAAGATAAATTGTAATCCATCCTGTTGTTTACTGACAATGCCAACCATATTTCATATTGCCCATTCATGCACCATAACAGAATTGTGTATTTGATTGAGGTGACTTCAAAAGTTAAAGTTGCTATTTTCTGGTGTTGAACTGACAATGGATATATTTTAGTTTCTTATAATTTTAAAATTAATTAATTATTTATTTTTGGCTGCATTGGTCTTCACTGCTGCGCGCAGTCTTTCTTTAGTTGCGGCGTGTGGGCGGCCGTACTCTTTGCTGCGGTGCGCGGGCTTCTCATTGCAGTGGCTTCTCTTGTCTCCGGGCACAGGCTCTAGGCGCGTGGGCTTCAGTAGTTGTGGCACGTAGGCTCAGTAGTTGTGGCGCACGGGCTTAGTTGCTCCTCGGCATGTGAGGTTTTCCCAGACCAGGGCTCAAATCCGTGTCCCCTGCGTTGGCAGGCAGATTCTTAACCACTGCACCACCAGGGAAGCCCGACAATGGATATATTTTCATCAATAATAATAATAAGAGCTAGAAACCTTGACAGTGTCCGTGAGCACATCTCCTCACGTATACATATACCTCTGTCCCCAGCCTTCATCGCCCCCTTCAGCTCTACATGAGGTAATCACTTAACCGGTGTGGGAGGTTCAGCTGCGTGAGTCTGTTCCTGTATTGTTCAGTAGGACAGATGTCTCCAATTGCTATGGCAGTGTGCACCTTGGATGAGTCAGAGGTGAAGTGTGTAGGATTTTTAATTGAATTTGATTTGCATCAAATCATTTACACTGAGCTAGCCAAGTATAATTGCTGATGGTTGATGTATAGGAGTACACCTGGAAGGCCTTCTGGGGTAGAGTGACTCAGCAGACATGATCTTCTCAGTCAGTTGGCATGGTGACACCCAATCTGGTTTAAAGAGTCTTATTGCTTCTAAAAAGTACAGTGATGTTGATGGCTGCAGCTCGAATCCATTCTGGGTCCTGTTACACACTCATAGACTCTACTTATTTGTTTAACAACAACTTGCCAAGAAAATCACATATGCATTTTTATAATATATCAACCAATGACTCTAAAGTCTACATCTCCACCTCCCCCGAATTCAAAACTAATCTTCATGACTCTTCTTGAAATATCCAGTTATCTGTCTTTTAACTCTAATGTGTCCCAAGCAGATCTATTGCTTCCTGATTCCCCTGAATATGCTACCCTCCCAATATTTCTTCAGAGCATCCTGAGATCTAAGTCAATTAATAGAGAGACACTTGAGTCACAAAGATAAAGTGACAAATGCCAGGTTTGTTAGTGATCAAAGCCAGGTTGGAGGACAGGCTTAGTTGCAGAGTCACGGTGAGATTCCTATGACCACACCTGCTCCCAGGCTGAGCTTCGACCTACATCCCCACCATCTGCCTACCTACATGAAACACACAGGCTGGAGGGGCTGAGAATGTGTGCTTTCTGAAGCCAAGCAGCCAGGAAAAGCAGAAAGGAAGAGGCTGACTCCACATTGCTTAGCTTCTTTCAAATTTACCAATCGTGTAAGTCCAACCTCTTCCCCTAGAGAGGAGTGATGGGGCTGAGAGAGGGTCCTCAATTTGTAAATGTGCATCTATGAGAGAACATGTACCGCATAGCGGTAAGTGTCTCTAAACTCTGTTCAGGTGCATAAGCCACAAATCAACAGTGTCCTCGATTCCTCCTTTTTTCCTGATCTGCCCAAATCAAGTTCTGTTCCCCTTCTCTTCAAAACATATCCTGAATTCCTCTACTTCTCTGCACCTGGAGAACTACAATGGCCTCATACTGCACCCACCCCACCAACATCCATGCTTTTGTCCCAGCACCAAATATCGTATCAAATCACATTTCTTTTTAAAACCCTCTAGTGGTTTCCACATTCCTTAGGATGATACAGTAGCCTCTATATATCCTCATCCTTGTCTCTTCCCTTACCTTCTCTCTCTCCCTCACCCGATTTTAATACACTAGTCTTCTTTTAATTCCTTAAGTGCAGCAAAAAGCCTTAGGGCCTTTGCACCAGCTCTCTCCTCTGCCCTGACTGCTTTTGCACCTGATCTTTTCGTAGCTGGTTCCCTTCTCTTATTCAGATCTCAGCTTAAATACCTCCTCAGAGTGCCATTTCCTGACTATCCAACTTCAAGTAGCTGCGTGGTGATTTCCAATCACCATAGTACTCCTTCCTCCCTGGTATTTTCTTGTTCATTTTCTTCCACTTATTGCTTTCACCCATTCATTCATTGCTTATTTCCCTCCTCCCACCTAAAAATAAGCTATCTGTCTTGTTTATTTATTTATTTATTTATTTAATTTATTTATTTTTTTTGGGGTACGCGGGCCTCCCATTGTTGTGGCCCCTCCCCTTGCGGAGCACAGGCTCCGGACGCGCAGGCTCAGAGGCCATGGCTCACGGGCCCAGCCGCTCCGCGGCATGTGGGATCTTCCCGGACCGGGGCACGAACCCGTGTCCCCTGCATCGGCAGGCGGACTCAACCACTGCGCCACGAGGGAAGCCCTGTCTTGTTTATTTATGATAGCGAAGATATCTCTGAGCCTAGAACAGTGTCTGTGACATAATGAAAGCTTAATAACATGTGCTGAATGTGTAAGTATGTGTGTACAGGATAAAATACCTCGAATACCTCTGAAGGATGTCTTCTTGGTGCTGGGGAGTATGAGATGGGAGAGAAAAATTGATATGATTGACTTGTGCTTAGCTGTCTGATAGCATTTCAGCATCAGTATCTTAAATGGAATTCTTCTGCATAAACTTTTGAGTTTCGTAGACAGCAGAGCATTTATGAAAAACAAATTCGGTTTCTACGTAAGTTAGTGGAGCCCAAGAGCTGCTCACTGCCTCTGGAGAGGGATACAATTTTAAAGAGTGGTGCAAATATCAGTTTGATCTTAGCCTGTGTCAACGTCTGAGATTTGGATGTGCCTATTGACTAGAACAATAGGCCTTTCAAAAATTTACACGGAGCTGAGGGGTAAATTTCAAAAATTTACCTGTGTCCAAAGCTGATCAGGCAGAATGGTACATATCCCGTGAACGGGTGCATAACAACGATAATAGAAGCTGTTTTTTCTTGACTACGTGCCTGGAAGCCTGCTAAGCTCTTTGCATATATTGTCTTATTGAATCTTATACAAAAATCCTCTGGTGTAGGTATAATTATTACTCCTACTTACTGACGAGGCAACCGAGTCTCAGAGAGATTAAAAAACTTATCATGCGGGGCTTCCCTGGTGGCGCAGTGGTTGAGAGTCCACCTGCCGATGCAGGGGACACGGGTTCGTGCCCTGGTCCGGGAGGATCCCACATGCTGCGGAGCGGCTCCATGGCCACTGGGCCTACGCGTCCGGAGCCTGTGCTCCGCAACAGGAGAGGCCACAGCGGTGAGAGGCCTGCGTACCGCAAAAAACAACAACAACAACAACAAAAAACTTATCATGCAGTGAATGTTTCCATGCCAGGATTCAAATCTAGGCTTGAATCCAGCAATTGATTTTTAAAATATTATTTCTCCAGATAATTTTCAAGGGTACTGGGAAAGGGTCTATGAGGCCACTTGTGAGGTACCATGTTTTTGATCCAGTCCAAAACCATGGGGGTTTCTGAGTGTAGAAAGAGGAATGATCATAATGGTGCGTCCTTGGTCAAACCTCAAGAAAGAAGTTGCCTGATTCTTTCTCCCATTCCTTCCCCCTCTCTTCTTTCTTTCACCCAGGTCACACTACCTTGTGATCTTACCAACACAGTGTGATACAAAGTGGGAGAAAGCCATTTTCCAGCATCTCCCAACCCACTCACCACCACCACCAGCATGTCATCCCCCTGGTAGAACAGTTAACGTGGCTCATTCTCTGCTTACTTGCCCGTTGCTTCAGCAGCCACCACTGGCAGAGCTGCCATGAGTGTAGGAGACGTGGATAAGAGTGGATCCAGCAGAATGGGCAGTGTGAGCCCATGTAAGGCACAGCCCAGATGAGTCCCAGGAATATTTAGGGGAAACTCTGTGGAAGCATGGAGTCCCTGGATTAACTGTGGGTGGATAATGAGACCCATAAATTTTAGCTTTTTTTTGTTGATTTGCAAATATAATGGAGGGCAGTGCATTTTTTCTTAAGCAATAAAGGCTGTGAAGTGAATGTAAAGCTTTAGCACCCAGAAGTACAGAGAATAAGAATTGTTGCAAATGTTTCTCGCACAGAAACAGAAAACAATGGAAGGGAAAAGGAGAGGCTGAAGCAAAAGAAGCAGCAGAAAATCAGGATGAGACCATAAAAAAAGCGATCAATAAGTTACAAACAAACAGAAAATTTTAATACATTACAAGAAAGGGGGTGCTATGGTCTGAATGTCTGTGTCTCCCCAAATTCACGTGTTGGAATCCTAATGCTCATGGTGTTAGAAGGTAGGGCCTTTGGGAGGTGGTTAGGTGATGAGCATGGTGCCCTCATGAGTGGAATTAGTGCTCTTATAAAAGAGAGCCCACAGAGCTCCCTAGCCACTTTCACCATGTGAGGACACAAGAAGTTGGCCACCTGAAAGAGGGCCCTCATCTGACCATGCTGGCACTCTGATCTCAGACTTCCAGCCTCCAGAACTGTGAGAAACACATTCCTGTTGTTTATAAGCCACTCAGTCTGTGGTATTTTGTCAGAGCTGCCCAAAAAGACTAAGGCAGGAGGAATTGGAAACTGATATCACAACCAATAAGTTGTTTATTACTTATTGCTTGTTCTGTCTACTTATGTTTCAGGTGACAATGAATTGTACTCAGTTTTATTTTATGTTGTTCATTCAGATATTCTCAAATAGTCCATTTATCATCAGTGGTTGTCAGTTGACAAATAAAATTTCAAAGTTTTACTGTAAACGTTTTATTCCAGTAGACTCAGAATTTTGAAGTCTGTAATAAGCAGGCCAGTTCTTATGGAAGCCTGCTTGGGCTGGTCTATTTCTTTCTGGAGATACTGGCTCTGTAGCAGTCACTGAGGGATCATGAACTGCTCTCTTGTCTAGAGCTGTAACTGTCCCGACAGAATTGTGAGTGCTAATGCCTGTTCTGAAGAAATCAATCCTCTTAGAAGGTCAAGAAGGACTATTGGTCATGGAACCACCTCTAGTTTTGGTGAGTCATGTGCACTGAAGAGCTGTCCATATAGAGCCCGTATCAGATGGGGTGTTTTAGGGAAAAGAACCACATGTTTGTGCTGAGTGGTCAAATGCTATGGACACCTGACCATAGGTACAGGTAGCTGGTGACCAGAGCCTAGTGTTTCTTGGGTAGAAATGTGTTGGGGCTTAAGGCCAGTTAGAACAGCCATATTGAAGCTTTTTCAGCAATAAGCACAGATTTAAAGTAACTATTTGTTTTAGTTCTCTGGGAAGAGATGAATCATAAACAGTCTTCACCCACAGAGAAACATACAAATGAAGACACCATTCCTGAGAAAGTGGATAAAATCATTCTGGACCTGCACCTGTGGCCACGTATAAAACCAGTGTGAATATTGCCCAGTATTGATGCCTTGGGGACCTGACTCTATGCCCAGCACATCTTTTGGCCACCATGGAATTGGTCTGTTTACGGAATGGTTGGACCATTTCTTTATTGACAGCTGCATACCAGCAGGTCCTGTCTACTGTGGTGGATTCCCAGCTGCCTACATAAATGCTGCAGTGCCTCGGGCTTGTTTTCTGTACATCCTTGAAGTGTTTCTTGAGACCACTCACCGTTGGCCTATTTACCCTTTCTCATTTCAGAAGGGAGATGTTTGAACAAACAAATAGCTTTTATTACCCTCACTAGCCCTGAGAAATTGAGTAGATTTTGACCTGTCTTGGATCCAGCTCCCAAATGGGCTACATTTTAGGTTTTGCTTCTGGTCATCCCATCTTGACTGTGGATAAAAAGTAACAGTAACACGAATAGCATTTAACTAGGAAAGTGTGCACCTTAACTGTCTCTGCTTAGTGGAAGCAAACTGTTTCTTCTCCAGGTATCCCAAACATGCCTTATTGTGTCAATTTCTTCATGTTCTGTCAGTTTAACTTTTAAAGTGTATATATGTTTCTCCTTAATCATAATGACTACTATTTATTGAGCATATAATATAGAACAGGTGTCTTTTGCATATTACTTCTTATTCTCAAAACAACCCTGCAGTGAGGAAAACTGAACATCAGAAAAGTTTGGGAATTGGTCTAAGTGCAGAGAGCTGGTAAGTGGTAGAGTCAAAATTTGAAACCAAGGTTGCCTGCTCTCATTCTGAGTTCTTTGTATAACATCATGCTGCCTTTCACACTTACTTCTTTTTTCCTTCCTAGGCATTAATTATCTCAAAAGGTTACTTTAGAGAAACCAAAGGATCAAAGAAGAAAGGAAAGAAAAAATGAAGGAAGGAAGGAAGGGAGAGGTTTATTGAGGAAAAGGAAATAGGCATTACTATAGTGATTTTAAGTACACTTAGAGGAACTATTTGTGGTTATGTATTCCTTTGTATTATACATAGTAAGGGAAAGATTAAATACTCCCCACTTTAATCGTGGGCATAAAATACATGCTCAAAGAAGCTCTTTCCACCCATAACAACTGTATGATTCCATTATTCAGATCATTTTATTTTCAGTCTACTGGTTTGTTCATAAGGGTTCATAGCTAAGAATTTTATTTCAGTACAACCGAAGAGAAATGTATTGAGATAATCCAATGCATCAAGATTTTCATTTCAGGAAAGGGATATATATCTGTGCATCAAATAATCAAATAAGGGAGATAAGTCTACTATATTTTCACTTAATGAGTCACCATGTGATGCATACATTTTTCTCTAATGTACACTGGGTATCATTTTTAAAATTTTACTATAACTCCATTCCTTGAAAATCCACTTATTTACCATTAGGAAGTTGGCACCAGACACCATTTCTGCAGAATAGCTTTTCAAAATATAAACTTAAGAGTGGGATAACTTTTAACATTTTATATGTGGTTTGGTTACTTACCAGTGCATGGGAAAGCAAAATGAAATATCATATTCTGGCCTTAAAAATGAATTTTAAAAATCACTGGAAAGAAGATGCTTAGCAGTGATAAAGAATAAGTATTTAATTTATACTGTCAGCTGTTGGATTAATAGGTAAGCAGATAATATAATGTATATGAAGGGTATCATTTGAAACATTTCTACCCATCCAGTTAGTGCATTAATATGGCTAAGGATGGATTTTAATAGCTTTAATAATGCAATGGAGTAGATACACAGAGAATTCTATATATAGGTTCAAAAATAGATGCAAATGTGACCTACTAATTGAGATCTCCCTGTTTTGATATAATTGCTTGGTAAATTATGCCAAGACTAGATGATATATTTTTACTGTTAATCACTGTAGTTAAAGAAAAGAATGAATTTATAGTATACATGCACTCATAATTTTGTGATTTTTTTTATTTGGCATCTATATAATTAACGTTATCGCATTTCATGTACAATGGATATTCAAGGTGATAATTTCATGCAACAATAAATATTTTGGAGAAATACCATTAAAATGGTATTTTAAACAGATGTAATTTTGCTTTTAGCAGAATAGACAGTATGGAGTTTGACAACTGTACAATTTTCTGTGGGAAAAAACATTTATTACCAATTACACATTACTAAGATGTGACAGAAGAATTCATTTTCATTCAAAATTGAGACAGTTTGGAATTTAAGTATTAAAATCTAGTATATAGAATTTCAGCTATCATAATTAAAAATATAATTTGCCATTGGCGGTCCTTAATATGCTCTTTCAAATGAGGTTATGTTAAATATTTGTTGAACAATTTTAGATTATTTCTGAATCTTAATCATTGGAGAAAGCCAAATTTAACTATTTTATTTAGATTTTCCATTTGAGTAGTTAGAAAAGCAAAACTTGAATTACTTTAAATATACAAACAAAATTATCAGGACTTTTCCTGACAAACTCTATAATGGCAAATCGTTTCCTTTCAGGTTCAAAGAGACAGAGTATGGTTAACAGGCTTATAACTCTTGGGAGATTCTGGATAAACTTTAATAACCCCTATCCTAATATTCAGTTAAAAAATGCATAATCAGAGTTAAACTGCTTTGAACACATAAGGATAAATGAAATTTTTTCAAACATTTAAGCAAAATTTCTATGTTTACATGACTCTTACTGCCTTGAATGCATAAAAATATATAAAAATTAAAAGAAAATCAAACAGATAAGATTGACTTTGTGAATTTTTGAAATTTAAAGACAAATAGTAGAAACAATAATCCTTGCTTAATTATGTTATGATTCATCAATAGATAAAACATCTGTATAGTAGATAAAACAGTATATAATGACTAAATTTCAGAAACCAGGGAAGAAGCTTCAGTGCCTCTCAAGTTTGCCAGAGAGCTAAGTTTTTGATAATTACCATGTACAGGAAGTGGCACCTGTGCAGAGGATTGTTTTGTACAGAGCATTTCTAAGCTTGAGGGGCACGTGGTGGCCTTGGATGACAAGGACCTTGGGAGGAGAACCAGAACATCTCTGGAGTTCCTCTGATGTGCTTTTCCAACAGTAGCTATAACTGAGAAAATGCTGGGTGGGTACAGAGCCTCTCAGCTATTAGAGTCAGCTCTGATTTCCTTTGTCTCACTTTCTGTGATGCCAATGTGGGAGCCATCACCAGGCTGTTGGAAAAACTTTCATTCCCATGGCTGTGTATGGTTAAGATGATAATGCTTTCTGATTATTTTAAATGAATTTTGTCTTAATCAGAATCTTAATTTTTTTTTTTTTTTGTGGTATGCGGGCCTCTCACTGTTGTGGCCTCTCTCGTTGCGGAGCACAGGCTCAGCGGCCATGGCTCACGGGCCCAGCCGCTCCATGGCATGTGGGATCTTCGCGGACCGGGGCACGAACCCGTGTCCCCTGCATCAGCAGGCGGACTCTCAACCACTGCGCCACCAGGGAAGCCCCCAGAATCTTAAATTTTTATATAAATTAGTACTTCTCAGAAATGACCGCTGACAGAAAAGTAAATCAATAAATGCTACCTCTTAAAATTCGGAAGTGAATACAAGAAAGGTAACAATGTAACTCTGAAAGTCTTGAAATATTTTTAATTGAGATGTCTATGCATATGAGATAGGTAGCATCCTACATTTTAGTAAAACTGCAGAAACTAATATTCCTGGTTAAATTATTCTCCAACTCATCAATAGGTAAAATATCAAAACCATAAATTAAGAATTTTAATTAAGAAATAAACAAATTATCTATAAACTATTTGCATTGAAAGTACTATTCTTTTTGTTTCTCTATAGAACAAATATTTAGATTTGTTTTCTTTTACTTAAACATTGAATTTCAAGGCCAATTTTTTTAAAACTATTATTAACAAGAGGCTAACATTATTCCTGTTGCTAGAGGATGATTATTCATTTCTCAATAAAATCACATATTCTGGGCTTCCCTGGTGGCGCAGTGGTTGAGAGTCCGTCTGCCGATGCAGGGGACACGGGTTCGTGCCCCGGTCCGGGAGGATCCCACATGCCGCGGAGCCGCGGGGCCGTGAGCCATGGCTGCTGAGCCTGCGCGTCCGGAGCCTGTGCTCCGCAGCGGGAGAGGCCACAACAGTGAGAAGCCCGTGTACCAAAAAAAAAAATCACATATTCTCTCTTTTTATTAAAGGCAGCAGAAATGTATATGTACTACTAAATATTTTCTTCAAAAACTTGAAGCAAAGGTTCCTTTATAAATAAATAATTGCTTATTAGTATTATTAGTAATTATTAATAATTCTAATATTATTACATATTCTTACCTTTAAGCTTGAGTAAAAGAAGACTTTTTAAAAATTTGCATGGTTTTGGTCAGGGTTATGTAATTATCTTTACTGAGGAAATTAATTTAGGATGCATTACTAAAATTATTTTAAGAATTACTGAAAAAAGAAATGGACAAATGCCCATCCATATTAGAAATGCCAGCTTATTCAAATTCTACATTTGTAAAATATGCCTGTATATCTTAAATAGTGATGAAGAGAGGAATGGGCATACACAAGGAATACATTTTCAGGAGCCCCAGAGTTAGCTTCTGACCCAGAAACTTCTTAGGGCTTATTCTCTATGTCATTGGTAATTAGCTGCTAAGAAATGGTTACCTGATTTTTTCATCATCCTCACTAAATAGTTGTATGACATTGTATGACAATTTGTTTCATCTAAGAGGACATAGATTCCTAATGCTTTCCTGAGAAAATTAGACAGGATCTATCACTAAATTTTCTCTGAAATTGACTGCTAAAACTATGATATTGATGTAAATAGAGATTTGCACTAATTCCAAAAATAGAAGGGACAATTGTATAGTTTGAGCCAGGATTTGTGAAACACAGGAAATAGGGAATGTGTTACAACTTTGTCTGTGTGTGTGTTTTGTTGGCAACGAATTTACTATGAGGACAGTTTTTTACTTAAGAATAATTTTATTGTCAGAGGATCGAAATTGTCCGTTTCTTGGTTCATTCTCTTCTTTTTTTTTTTAACACACCCAGTTATTGTTTTCCAGCTTCTCCATTTTACAGTGGATGATCTTGGGCCAATGAAATAGATTTTGTTGATCTTTGAATTGGTTTTCATAACTGTGATCACATCTATTATACTTTTATTATAATTTCAAAGGCTCCTCAGATGAGAAATAAGAGGGAAGTAACCATTTCTATTGCGATATTTCCAGGACCCAAGTCTACTTGGAGGGTCTGCACAGGGACAGGACCCAGGTCTATATGGGGGGGGAATGGAAATAAAAAGAGAAATATCACAGTGAAAATATCACAGTCATTGATCAAACATGACAGAAAGGTAATGCACCCATTTGACAAACGTAAACAGCCCCACCAATTAATGGGGGAATACCTCAGCAGATACGAGAAGATTAAAAACAAATTGAAGAGGACATGCCACTTGAAATGAGGGTCACAAGTGGTTGGAGAGATATAAAAAGGAACAGAAAATGAGGTAATATCCTAATTTAAGATCATTTTGATAAGAGGAGTTAGAATGAGGGCTTTTTAAAGGGTTATTTTTCTGCTTAGACATCTTTACAGAAAATTTGGGAAATGCAAGCAAAAAGGCAATACATTTATGAAGTTAGAATTAATTTATTTGGACTTGGAAGATATAAAATTAGTATTTTATGTGGAAATACTAAATAAATTAAAAGGCAAATGTGAACTGTATTAAATGCATATTTGAAGTGATTTTAAAATTTCCACTTGTAACATGTTATGATTCTAGCTAACATATTTCCCATAGCTAAGTTTTCAATAACTTTATATCCTCAAGGTTATACAATAATAAATGGTGCTGTCTATTCCAAATAGTAGTTATACTTCAGCTAGTATTTTTAGTATGATACTTAAGCCCAATGTTTTTTAGTCATTTCAATATTAGTATACATGCATGTTCAGGACATCCTTTCATTTAAATTTGTTATTTATCATTTAATAGAATTACAACAAATGCTTAAGAATTTAAAATATATCAGGCATATTAGTCCCATTTTACAGATGAGAAAATTGAGGAACAGAGATGTGCCCAGGGTCACATAGTAAGCAAGTGCCAGAGCCAGAATGTGCCCCCAGCCATAGGGCTTAAGAGACCATGGTTCTATCATTACCCTTTGTTGCATATTCATACTATACTGCTACTTGTAAGAAATTAGAATAATTTTACAAAACTATAATGCTTTTTTTTAAGAATTTAAGGTAAAATTTGCAAGATCTTCTTTAAACAAAACCCAGAATTTTTCAGAAGGCATTTTATTTTTTAATTTATTTTTTATTGAAGTATAGTTGATTTATAATGTTTCAGGTGTACAGCAAAGTGATTCAGTTACATATATATGTATATATATATATATATATATACATTCTTTTTCATATTCTTTTACGTTATAGCTTATAACAAGATACTGAATATAGTTCCCTGTGCCACAGTAGGTCCTTGCTGTTTATCTATTTTACATATAGCAGGGTGTATCTGTTAATCCCAAATTCCCAGTTTATCTCTCCCCCCCCCCCCGCTTTCCCCTTTGGTAACCATAAATTTGTTTTCTATGTCTGTGAGTCTATTTCTGTTCAAAAGCCATTTTAAATGGCTTTTAACACTGTATTCTCTACAGTCGTTTTGTAACATAATATCAGAATCTGACATACAAAAATGGAGATAATTGATATCTTATCTAAACATACTTTTGTGTTTGAGGTGGGAAATGCTCATGGTAAGAGCATTTTGATATTGTAATTAACTGTCAAATGGAACATTTCCATTTTGTTTTTCTTTTACTGTCCTTTTGCAGATATATTTTTTGTTTGGAAAAGCTAATTGCTTGTCTATGGAGGACAGAATGTTTTCACTCAGCCCTTAAATTTCAGTGCTAATGTTGCTGCAACAATTAAATGTACCAGCCAAAGTGCTAACTTAGCGTACTACACTTCCCTCTTAAGTTATTTTCAAGAGTTATTATTTCCTTTCTTTGAAAATAACTAATAATTTGTTCCTTCACAACACTTTGCTCCTTGATATTTTAATATGCAAAAATCAGCATCTCTGCTAGCTTTCTTTGCATTATAGAAATGTCTAAAGAGGCACGTTTAAAATTCCCTTACGGTATAATTTCCAATATTAGCAGTCTTGTGAAGTGCAGATTGAAAATTTCAGCATAGATTTTTACAATTTGTCTATGAAAATATCTTTGGATTAAAATATAATCACATTACAGAATTTTTAAGTGTCTAATTTATCTTTTGACACATTCCACCAAATTCCAACATGAGTCCTATGATTTTCTATATTATTGAATATAAATTCATTAACTTTTGTCATTTTGGTGATGTTTGAACAGTATGAAAATTGGTTATCTTTTCTTCCAAGGGCCAGTAATTGAGCTTTCCTTTAACATCAATGGACTCATAATTTTCAAATGAAAATCAGACTTTCTCACTTGCTTGACTTTGTGTTTTTCAATGTTGGATGTCAAATCAGTATTTACCTTTCTCCAAATCATACCATTGGAGAGCAGAATTTTCACCATTTCTTATTCTGCTTCAGCATCAATAACTTTTTGATAGTATTGCCAGATACTGGTCAATATTAATAACAATAGTAATGACAACTATTAATGTTATTGAGCATTTAATACTTCCGGGCAATGTTCTAGTTTACTTATATTATTACCTTATTTAATTTTCTCTACAACCATTTGTGGTTGAGGTTAAGTAGCTCTCCCCAAGGTCACACAACTAGTAAGTGGAGAATCTAGGCTTAAACTCCACACAGTGTGTCCTCAGAGCCCCTAATTTTCACTGTAGCCTCTCTAAATGATTCACTCTGACAATGTGACTTCATTTTCCACACTATTAACTTAAAAACTTCATAGGAAGCAAATTGAACCTTATTATTGAAAGATTCAACTAATCCTTATTATGCTGACACCGGTCTCCTAAAATAAAATAGTTCTGACCTTATAAGGTTTAAATGTTTCCTTGTAATGTGATATTTCAGATTCCTGGGAATAATTGCTGTGCTATTTTATTTTAATTGCCATGCATAGCATACCATGGAATGGAGAATTCTTCCATCAAACTTGAACTCTCAGGTACTCCTATGATAAAAAATCTTGGAATTTTAAATATTTGGTTCTGTTTAATTTATTTGGTGGTTGATGGTGCTCACACTGTGTTAGCACAGCTTACATTGACTGCAGAGTGATATCACCCTACACATTATTATATTTTTATACTTTCAATTTATGTATTGTGGGGAAAAAAGTAGGGGGGATACAGATGAACTGGTTTTAATGTCTTAAAAAATTCCACAATATGGCAGAGCACTCTAAAAATAACATTAAACATGTCCATGGTAAGTAACTTTAGTCCCCAGCACATACAGCAAGGACTCTCATTGTCTGTAAAAGTCTGTTATTCATTTGCAGATCTTCAGAACTGTGTCTCTATCTGACTGGAACTCTTTACTGCCTGTTACTGCTATCATACTGCAAACTTACCAGATGTTCCAGGAAACGGTGTACCTTTCTTTAGGGTTCTCTTGGTCTTACCCAAGTTTCTTGCCTTTTGTTAGCTGTAAATTGAACCTGGCAGCTCTATACCATGCATGGCCAGTTCCTCCATAGTAGAAAAAATAAATTACACATATTAATCAAAATTTAGTGGTTGTACTATAGCTCACAAGGTGATAACTCATGGCTTTAGGAAATGTAATATCTGTAGATATTCCTGTGGTATATTCAGAGATCCTTATGCTGTGTGATGACATGGATTTAGAGTGAATTAGAAGGTTGTGAAATTAGAACAGGACTCTCTCTTTTACTTAAATATATGACTGACTAGGTACAATATCTCACAATTATCTATAAACATCAGAAGCTACTTGAAATTTGGAATCTTCATTATAATGGTATCGCCATTTGGAGAAGGACTGTGCCTTTCAAAACCAGGGACTTTACTTCTATTTATGAAAGTAATGTAAATGGTCCCACCATAGGTAACTTACTAAAAGGTAGGATGCTTCTTAACCCCTTGGAATCCTGTGGCATCAGAACACCGTCTAAAACTATCTAGAGAGAAAAGCACAGGATAGAACCACAGTTCTCAGCCTGACTTCATTCACCGGGATCTACATGGGAGCTTATTTAGAAACACATACTCACAGATACCACTTCAGAAACGCTGGATCAGAACTTGGGGGTGGGAGTGGGGTAGTGGTGAGAATCTGTATTTCAACTGTCCACAAATATATGTTCAAGAATTCTTAGGTTTCTTCTGAGGATCCCTTGGGAATCCCTGTTGTAAACTAGTGTTTGCAGTCAGACATTCTGATTTTGGATTCAGCTTTACCATTTACTAGCTCGTCAGTACTTCAGTTCCCCCTCTATGATATATATTTGAGGAGTGGTTGGGGAGAATGAGACATATTACATGTTCACTGCCTTCCACGAGGCTTGATCCCTATTATGGTTTCTGTATTGAGGGCAATTACTGTTAAAATTGTCATCCTCAGCTACACTTGTGAGGTAGGCATCACAGATAATACCTGTTGGGCCTGGGTATGAAGGCATTACATTCTTGGAAAAGAAAATGAATCCTCCTTTGTAACTACTCTGGAAGTTGAGACTTGATTCAAAAAACTTGATTTCTCATTTTCACTGGAATATATACATGTAGATAGATAGCTATATCTATATCAAGACCATGATAAAGATTCAACATAAAGATTCTTTGTATGTAAATCTTTATTGTATAAAGAATCTATATGTAGGTCTTCCCTGCTGGCACAGTGGTTAAGAATCCGCCTGCCAATGCAGGGGAAACGGGTTCGAGCCCTGGTGCAGGAAGATCCCACATGCCACGGAGCAACTAAGCCCATGCGCCACAACTACTGAGCCTGTGCTCTAGAGCCCGTGAGCCACAACTACTGAGCCCGCGTGCAATGAAGAGTAGCCCCCACTCGCTGCAACTAGAGAAAGCTCACGCGCAGCAACCAAGACCCAACGCAACCAAAAGAAAAAAAAAGAGATGTGTACTTAAGATTTAATGAAATTAATAATTTCCTTGCTTTATCAAGGACATTTTAAAAAAAGAATCTATATGTAAAGATTATATATGTATAAAGATTAGATAGATAAAATAGCTATGTCTTCCAAAAGCTAAAGAGTGATGTAAAAACTTATCTTTTTCCGAGTTCTTTTTGATATTCTATTTGTGCAGTTGGCTGTATTCATTCAAGGCAAACCATTCCATTTTCCACTTTGTATTGTTTGGTTTTACTAACTTAGTTTGCAGTGCTACAAGCAAATAACTTACGATAGCAACAACATATCAATTTTGTATCAATATAACTTCTAGTGCACTTGTAAAATGCCCTGTTTAGCCATCAGTCATTTCTGTGAAAGGTTATCAATGGCTCAGCTGAAAGAGGTGGCGCACATCTATCTGGTTTTGCGTGATAATCCTTCTGAAATACAAAAGAGTATCTGTAGATGCAGGAAAGAACAACTTCTTGCTGTGGTTGTGGTTGTCCTTTAAAAATCTGGGTGGATTTAAGACGGGGAAATGGAAACTAGAGTTTCTTTGAAAAAAGCTGAGAAGGGTGATGGAATGAGCACATGTATCCTTGCCAGGTTTCCTTTTGCTGCTGTAGTCAGGCTTTCTTCTCACTTAAATTTTTATTGTGCTTCATGCAACCTTCAACAACTTGTCAATTGCAACCATGATCCTTCTGGGTTTCTATATCAAGAGTCATAACACAGCCACACACATTCCCAGAAATGAGTCTAACAACCTTATATAGAATTAAGAGGACCCCCAATCCTCATAAATCAGATAAAAGGTACTATGCTATTTAATTTTTATTATATCTTATCTCCTTAGAGGAGAACAACCATGTAATTTGTATTCTACAAATGTCTTTAGAACTATATCTTTTTAAAATATTAATCTAAATGATTAAATAATTACCTCTTAGCTTTCTTTTTATAAAATCAAATATCAGTGCACTAAATTTTTTATTGACTAAATATTGGTGACTTTTTATAGCTAACTTGTACATTGTCAATAACTTTTGTGCTTATTCTGTTATTCTGTGATTTATATCTTATATGTCTTGCTATTCATTTCTTTTTTTTTTTCTTGCTATTCATTTCTAAGCATGTTTGCCTACCATTCACAGGGCAACTCTATGCAACAACTTTAAAGAAGAGTGAAACTTATTTTTGCTGTGTGCTCTCCTAGGCACTCAGAGTTCCCAAACTCCCTTCACTCTATATTGAACTTTCCAAAAGTGGTATCCTCGGGGACCAAATTGCCTGGTGTGAAATCCCAGCCTGATCACTTACTAACTGTGCAACCAGGAACTAGGTTGTAGCTTCTTCTTTATCTTAATTTCTATGTATACAAAATGAAGATAATAATAGTATGTATTCCGTAGAAATGCTTGATAAATATCATCATTACACTCAGCTCTTTAATTCACACTAACAGGTACATGACTGATTCAGATTCCTTGTGATAAATATCCTGGTGAATTTGCATAGCATTTCCACAAAGCAAGCTCTCCCACCCCGCCCAGCAAAGGCAACATCAACCAGAGGCAGGAAGAATCTGGGGGATGGGCCTTGATGTTCCACATTTTTGAAATCTTACCTTAGAAATGTGATGATGCAGTTCATCCTTACATTAGCAAACCATTCTCCATCTTGTCAAATTGTATTATTTCTGAATTTATTTCATCTGAAACTCAGAGAACCACTTTATCCCCTTAATGTTTGGTATTGACCTTGAATCCCAAGAAGCAAGTTGCTCTTCTGTCGCTGAGCTAGTCCTGAAGCATCACTCAGTCCTGTCAGTCCTTCTTGCCAGAGACTCAGTTTGGGTCTTCATTTCTCCTCACCTGTGATACAGAAACAACCTCCAAACATCCATTCCTGGATGGCTTTACCCCCTTGTATTAGTTTGCTAGAGAAGTCATGACAAAATCCCACAGACTGGTGGCTTAAACAACAGAAGTTTATTTTCTCATGGTTCTGGAGTCTGGAAGTCCAAGATCAAGGTGCCATTGGCTTCCTCTGAGACCTCTCTCATTGGCTTGCGATGCCTGTCTTCTTGCTGCTTCTTCCTATGGTCTTTCCTCTGTGTGTGTGTGCCCTTGTTACCACTTTGTATGTCCAAATTTCCCCTTATAAGGACTCAAATCAAATGGGATTAGGAATGACCCCCTACGACTTCATTTAACTTTCATTATCCCTTTAAATGCTCTGTCTTCAAAACAGTCCTGTTTTGAAGTCCTAGGGCTTTGGTCTTCAGCATATAAAATCAGGGTGGGATGGAGGGCATTCAGCCCATAGCCCCCCTTCTAATACCTTGTTCACACTTCTGTCCTAATAATGTTTCTAAAACAAGGGACTGATCTTGTTGATCGTATGTTTTGAACCTTTCACTGTCTCTCTCCTCTTCCACAGAAATCCACATGACTTTGTATAGCATACATAACCTGACCCTTTTAATAAATTAATTGAGACTGCCAGGGATGCTGTAATGAGGATTATCCAGGTGTGGATAAGACCATTCACTTGACATCAAATCCAGGTATACCCAAAATTACAGAAGTAGCTAAATTCCTGCTAATAATCCTAAAGTGGAACATAAATTCAATACATTGTTTGAGTCCTATCATGAACCACTTTGGCTCAACAGCCAATATCAACAGCTATAATGATATGGATACATTCACAATAGTTTTTAGCATAATTTAAAAAATCAATTATCATATACAGACTTGCATTGAATGTGAGCATAAAAGCACGTTCAACATACTGCTGCATCCATATCCCTGTTTTATAAAAGAATTGCAAATCTGAATAAGACAAGACTCTGATATTAATAATTGCCTTCAAGTAGAGATTTATAGCTAGTATAATTCGTGGCTATTGCTGTTGAAATTTGTAATGGCAAATTAAAGCTGCTTTAAAGCCACAAGAGAAGTCAAGATGAGTCTTTGATTCTGACTGGTAAGTGGGATTGATCCTTAATGAAAAAGTTAACTTTTTAATGAATTTAACTGGAATTTATACTCCAAAGCACTAAATGCAGGTAATTAGCGATGCCATGCTACCTATCATCACCTTTGCTATTAAAAGCATGCCACTTAGGTACTGAATACATGTATAATCATATCATTTTCTAACTGGAAAGTTTATAACTGTAACCCAGGAGTTTATTCAGAGGTTACTTTCTACTGAGGAGTATTTGTATTTTTCACGTGAAAGATGCCTTACTCTTAGTTTAAAAGGCTTGTTGTATTCTAAACAGTTTATTCATTGCCTTCGCTGAGGAGTTGGAAAAAATTGTTTATGTACAGTTGTTCACTTTTTTTCCCCTTGTAAGTTAGTGCTTCTGGGCCTTCAAGTGCTGATGATTTTGCACTAGTTACACTATTTTTCCATTATTTGTTTGAAAAAGGCACAGTACTTTAGTGTATCTCTTACTCCTTACCTGAATCTTCTTAATGTTTCTGACAAAAGAAAAGTACAGATGGGAAGTTACATTTCTTTACTTCATATGTTGAAAGCAGTGACATGACTAATCCTATTTATAATAGCACAAATTTTAAATATAACGACGCCTTACATTTTAGTGGTGCAGAAAATAATGGAAAGCTGATGCCCCTGATTAATATCATTGCATATTAAAAACAGCTACTTAGCTTTCAACTGAAGCATTTGCAGCTGGATTATATGATCTTTGAGTAAATTTTACTGTGATAAAAGGACCTGCATGCTAACATATTTTTGCTTTAATCTTTATTAATAATTAATTCACTCACAGAAACATGCAACTTATTTACAGAGACAGTATCAATAGGATTTTGCCGACTGCATCAATAGGATTTTTTTTCAGGTGGGATAATATGTGCTTTATCATAAAATTGTATGATGGATAATATTTTCAGTCATCTGCTGGAATAAGCCACAAAAGACTGTATATGTATCTTTTATTTAAAATTTTTAAAAAATATTTATTTATTATTTATTCATTTAGTTAGTTTTTAGTTTTGGCTGCGTTGGGTCTCAGTTGTGGCATGCAAGATCTTTGCTGAGGCATGCGGGATCTTCCGCTGTGGTGCACAGGCTTCTCTCTAGTTGTTGTGTGCGGGTTTTCTCTCTCTAGTTTTGGTGTGAGGGCTCCAGAGTGCGTGGGCTCTACTTGAGGTGTGTGAGCTCAGTAGTTGTGGTGCGCGGGCTTAGTTGCCCCACAGCATGTGGGATCCTAGATCCCTGACCAGGGATCAAACCTGCATCCCCTGCATTGTAAGGCAGATTCTTTACCACTGGACCACCAGGGAAGTCCCTTGTATGTATTTTAGAGTAGAAAAATAATATTTTATCATCGATTAAAATTCTAATAATTTTAAAGGAAGTTCCTAGAACTGAATATTATTAGCTTAATGAATATGTGAATATAATACTGAGAAGAAGAAACTGGATGGCTATGTGAATGTGGGGAAAGAAAAGAAAAATTTAAAATATGTAATCATAAAATAAATGCTTAGCCTTAAATATCATAAATATAAAGGGAGATTAAATTCTACAAAGAACACTAAGAAAGATACCAGTACCCTCAAGTAAAAAATTTAGCACCCCACCCATTTTTTAAAAATTTAACACAAAACAGCACCATCCTTTTACCACCTCTTGGTTGATAGCAATATTATGAGTATTTTCATTAAAGGCAAACTGGACTTAGAGCAGTAATTATGGGCTATTAACCATGTATCACCCTGTATAACTGGGGGTACGCGGTGTAATGACTACATTTTAGAAGCCAAGTCAGAAATTCCAGTCTCTCAAGTGCACCAAGGAGTTAAGTTTGGAATGATTAACATGTACAGGAGTAGCACCTGGGCAAATTATTGTGGGGCACAGAGTGTTTCTTAGCCAAAGTGTCACTTTGTGGCCATGGATGACCAGGATTTGGGAGGAGAGCCAGAAGATCTCTGGAGTTCCCCTGATGCTCTTTTCCAACTGTAGCTATAACTTCGAGAAAAAGCCAGGTGGATACAGAGCCTCTCAGTTTTAACTTTAGAGTCAGTTCTGATCTCCTTCATCTCACTTTCTGTGATGCCAGTGTGGGAGCCTTCACCAGGCTGTTACAAGAACTTTCATTCCAGTCACCCCTCCCATGGTTGTGCCAGTTGTCTAAGTGCATGTTTAAGGAGATACGCTTTTTGGCAATTTTTAAGTGGATTTTGTCTTAGAATCTTAAATCTTTATATAAATTATTATTTCTCAGAAATGACCACTGACATAACAGTAAATAAATAAATGTTGCTGCCTTCTTTAAAAATTAAGAATTGGATACAATAAAAAGCATAGTAATACAATGTAACTCTGAAAGCCTTAGAATATTGTCTATCAAGATTTCTATGAATATTAGATATCAGAGTACATTTTAGTAGTAATATTGATACCTGATATGTTATATAATGTACAGAATTTATAAAGTACTTTTCATCTGTGTTATTTAATCTTCATAATAAACTATGAGGTACATAATGTAGTTTTTCCTATAATATAGTTATTATTATGCCATTTTACATATGGAGAAACTGAGTTCAGGAGGGGTTAAGGAACAGCTTGAGATCAGCATTCTCCAAGGATGATCTTCTTCTCTCTTCACTGAATGGCCGTTGAGTGGTAGCTACAGTTGCCAGAATAGTTCCCAGCGCTTTATGACATGAACATAGATAAAGGTAGTTTCCCCCTTGGATGTATTCCAAAAGTAACCTGCTGGCAACTGAACTCAAAAACATGCTCTCTAGAGAGCTCTTCATCTCCTGGACTTTCTCACAGTTAATGGTACCAACATCCTTTCAATCACCCGAAGTAGAACCAGGAACCATCTTAGAAAATTCTTTTCCTTTGTCCTCATCCCCGATTAATCATCTCCAAGGACCACTTCTTAATTATTTTTCACTCTCTATCTTCCTCTCTCTTCATCCTGCCACCATCTTTCATCAGGTGGTCATCACCCAGCTTCTACACTGTTGCAGTGTTCCCTAGGTTGATTACTCTCTTTGTCTCTTGTCTCTCATGCTTGTCATCTATCCTACACAAAGATGCCCAGATGACCTTTCTGAAACATAAATATGACCAAATCATTCCCTAACACACTTCACTGTCTCCTTGTCCAAATGTCTCACCATGGCCCTAAGCTCTCCCATGACCTCTCTTTATTGACTTCTGTGGCCATTTCTCCCTTGAACTCCCACTTCAAACAATATATCCTAGAGATATTAAACTTCTCAAGGTCCTAAGCCTACAGAATGCCTATTTTTCTTGTTATTTTCTCCACTAGAGAAAAGAACACATAAAATTAGGGAAAGCTTCGTGGAGAAAGTGTTGTCTAAGTATGTAGACATGGACGGTGTTTAGGAATTTTCCAGCTGACAGTGGCAAGTAGCATTTCAGAGAGGAAAGCCACTAATTGCCCAATATTTTAAGAAAAAAGGTGTATGGTATTTGAGAAGTGAAATTGTAGAGGTACTTAAAATATGAAGAGCTTCATCTGAATTTTATGCTAGGAATAAGCACTCATAAGTTTATTCACTCAACAAATAACAAATGCTCATTCAGTGCCTAAGATGGGTGAGCTATGCTGTATTCTAGGTGTTGTAGATATAGCAGTGAGTACCGCCCCCCCCACACTCCATGAGGAGTCCCTTCCCTCATGTATCTTAAAACAAATAGTCACAAATATAAGTGTAAAGTTTGCACTGTGATTGAAGCACATGTGAAGAGGTAGTTCTAATACAGCCTATGATAGGGGATTTGACATGGGGAGGTCGGAGGGCTTTCCTATGGAAGAAAAATTGAACAAAGTTTTATTTAAAGAAAAAAAATACCTTTGAAAGAGGTAACAATAACTCTTGGCAGCTTTACAATCAAAATATATCCAGAATCTAATCACTTCTCACTATGCCCAGAGCTACTACTCATGACCAAACCCCCAACATATTCTCAGGTGGATGGCTGCCATATCTTATTACAGCAGTGTTAAAACCTAAACAAGGCCATGTCATGCTCTCACAAAGTTCTCCAATAACTTCCCATTTCATGTGGAGAAAAAGCCAAAATCCTAACAAAGACCCATAAGAGTCCACCTTATCTTGCCCCGTTACCTAATTCCCACTCCTCCACTTGGCACCCACTTTGCTATAGGTACACTGGACTGCTTGGCTCCAATTAAACCTGCCATTCAGGCTCTCCACCTCTGGACATTTATTTACTGCTCTGCCTAGGATGCTCCTTCCTTACCCATTTCAGGTCTTTCCTCAAATTATGCTTTCTCAATGAGACTTTTCCAACTATTCTCTATGAAATTGTGAGCATATACCCCTCTTTAGTCCAAGCATTTCCCATCCTATCCTTTTCTTTCTCCTTTATTTTTCTTCATAGCACTCATCATCATCATGGGAAACTACTTATTTGCTCATTCGTGTCTGTCTCCATATGACTAGAATTTAAGCTCTATCATTTTCATGTCTTATTTTAACCAGAGGTTTCCATCTATTATTTTGCTTCTAAATTGTCATTTCTAGAATAGTGTCTGGCTTGTGCACATATAGTTAATGTTTAGTAAATATTTGCTGAGTGTATGAGAAGCCAACTGAAAGATGAAAACGAGGAGAATTTATGCAAAGGTAAGAAATATACAAAGGACCTGTGATAGGAGAGACCTAGAACTTAAGAGTAATGGGCATAAGGTCAGTGTGAGATTAGGCTAGAATGGCAGGTACATATCAGATCATGAAGAATCTCATAATATTGGTATTTAACCCAAGCACAATGAAAAGATCTTGAATGTATAAGTGGGACACGTGACTCAATCAGCTTTGAATTTTGCAGAACTGTTGGGAACATATCAATTAGGGGTTGTAATATTACCTTGAGTAAGATGGGAGATAGAAAGAAGCTGATGTATTCAAGAGCTAATTTACAAGATTCAAGAGTAGATTGGATGTGGAGTATAGGTATGAGATGGATTTTAAGGATAACTCTAGTTTTCTTCCACTACCCTAAGGAGATCTAGAAGAAGGCCAGATTTGGGGAGCAGAAACTCATGAGTTAACCGTGGATGTATTGGGCCTAAGTATTTTCGTGACATCAAAGGGGAGCATCAAGTGGTCAGTTGATACAAAGGTCTGGAGCTGAGGTGAAGGTAGATATTTAAGAGTCACTTGGGGCCATAGAATTTAGGAATGAAAGGTCTTCCAGGGCCTCTCAAACTTTAATAAATCACTTGCAGATTTTGTTACAGTGCAGATTCTGCTGGAATAAGTCAGGGGTGAGTCTGATATTCTACATTTCAACAAGCCTTTTGGTGATACTGCTGCTGGTCGTTGTATCATATTTTGACTTGCAAAGTACCTATTACTAGGTAGCCTGTTTAATTACTGAAAGAAATGAGAATAAAGACTTCCAGTGGGAGATAGCCTCCTCCACCAGAGGGCAGACAGAAGAAGCAAGAAGAACTACAATTCTGTAGCCTGTGGAAGGAAAACCACATTCACAGAAAGATAGACAAAATGAAAAGGCAGAGGACTTTGTACCAGATGAAGGAACAAGATAAAACCCCAGAAAAACAAATAAATGAAGTGGAGATAGGCAACATTCCAGAAAAAGGATTCAAAATAATGATAGTGAAGATGATCCAGGACCTCAGAAAAAGAATGGAGGAAAAGATCGAGAAGATGCAAGAAATGTTTAACAAAGACCTAGAAGAATTAAAGAACAAACACCTAGAAGAATTAAAGAACAAACTAACAGAGATGAACAAAACAAAAACTGAAATGAAAAATGCACTAGAAAGAATCAATAGCAGAATAACTGAGGCAGAAGAACGGATAAGTGACCTGGAAGACAGAATGGTGGTATTCACTGCCACAGAACAGAATAAAGAAAAAAGAATGAAAAGAAATGAAGACAGCCTAAGAGACCTTTGGAACAACATTAAACGCAAGAACGTTTACATTATAAGGGTCCCAGAAGGAGAAGAGAGAGAGAAAGGACCCAAGAAAATGTTTGAAGAGATTATAGTTGAAAACTTCCCTAACATGGGAAAGGAAATAGCCACCCGAGTCCTGGAAGTGCAGAGAGTCCCAGGCAGGATAAACCCAAGGAGAAACACGCTGAGACACATACTAATCAAATTGACAAAAATTAAATACCAGAAAAGTTATTGACAGTAACAAGGGAAAAAAGACAAATAACATACAAGGGAACTTCCATAAGGTTAACAGCTGATTTCTCACCAGAAACTCTACAAGCCAGAAGGGAGGGGCACAATATATTTAAAGTGATGAAAGGGAAGAACCTACAACCAAGATTACTCTACCTAGCAGGGATCTCATTCAGATTTGATGGAGAAATCAAAAGCTTTACAGACAAGCAAAAGCTAAGAGAATTCAGCACCACCAAACCAGCTCTACAACAAATGCTAAAGGAACTTCTCTAAGTGAGAAACACAAGAGAAGAAAATGACCTACAAAAACAAACCCATAACAGTTAAGAAAATGGTAATAGGAACATACATATCGATAATTACCTTAAACGTGAATGGATTAAATGCTCCAACCAAAAGACACAGACTAGCTGAATGGATACAAAAACAAGACCCATATATATGCTGCCTACAAGAGACCCACTTCACACCTAGGGACACTGACTGAAAGTCAGGGGATGGAAAAAAGTATTCCATGCAAATGGAAATCAAAAGAAAGCTGGAGTATCAATACCCATATCAGATAAAATAGACTTTAAAATAAAGATTGTTACAAGGGACAAGGAAGGACACTACATAATGATCAAGGGATCAATCCAAGAAGAAGCTATAACAATTATAAATATATACACACCCAACACAGGAGCACTTCAATACATAGGGAACTGCCAACAGCTATAAAAGAGGAAATCAACAGTAACACAAAAATAGTGTGGGACTTTAACACCTCACTTACACCAATGGACAGATCATGCAGACAGAAAATTACTAAGGAAACACAAGCTTTAAATGACACAGTAGACCAGATAGATTTAATTGATATTTATAGGACATTCCCTCCCCAAACAGCAGATTATAGATTACACTTTGTTCTCAAGTGCACACGGAACATTCTCCAGGATAGATCACATCTTGGGTCACAAATCAAGCCTTGGTAAATTTAAGAAAATTGAAATCATATCAAACATCTTTTCCAACCACAATGCTATGATATTAGAAATCAATTACAGGGAAAAAATGGTAAAAAAGACAAACACACGGAGGCTAAATAATACGTTACTAAACAACCAAGAGATCACTGAAGAAATCAAAGAGGAAATCAAAAAATACATAGAGATAAATTACAATGAAAACATGACAATCCAAAACTTATGGGTTGCAGCAAAAGCAGTTCTAAGAGGGAAGTTTATATCAATACAAGCCTACCTCAAGAAACAAGAAAAATCTCAAATAAACAATCTAACCTTAACCTAAAGGAAGTAGAGAAAGAAGAACAAACAAAACCCAAAGTTAGTTGAAAGAAATAAATCATAAAGATAAGAGCAGAAATAAATGAAATAGAAACAAAGAAAACAATAACAAAGATCAACAAAACTAAAATCTGGTTCTTTGAGAAGATAAACAAAATTGATAAACATTTAGCCAGATTCATCAAGAAAAGAAGGGAGAGTATCAAATCAATAAAATGAGAAATGAAAAGGGTGAAGTTACAACGGACACTGCAGAAATACAAAGCATCATAAGAGACTACTACAAGCAACTCTATGCCAATAAAATGGACAACCTGGAATAAATGGACAAATTCTTAGGAAGGTATAATCTTCCAAGACATAACCTTCCAAGAAATAGAAAATATGAACAGACTAATCACAAGTAATGAAAATGAAACTGTGATTAAAAATCTTCCAACAAACAGAAGTCCAGGACCAAATGGCTTCACAGGTGAATTCTATCAAACATTTAGAGAGGAGCTAACACCCATCCTTCTCAAACTATTCCAAAAAATTGCAGAGGAAGGAACACTCCCAAACTCATTCTATGAGGCCACCATCACCCTGATACCAAAACCAGAAAAAGATACTACAAAAAAAGAAAATTATAGACCAATATCTCTGTTGAATATAGATGCAAAAATCCTTAACAAAATACTAGCAAACAGAATCCAACAACACATTAAACACACATTAAAAGGATCATACACCATGATCAAGTGGGATTTATCCCAGGGATATGAGGATTCTTCAATATATGCAAATCAATCAATGTGATACACCATATTAACAAATTGAAGGAGAAAAACCATATGATCATCTCAATAAATGCAGAAAAAGCCTTTGACACAATTCAACACCCGTTTAAGATAAAAACTCTCCAGAAAGTGGCCACAGAGGGAACTACTTCAACCTAATAAAGGCCATATACAACAAACCCACAGCAAACATCATTCTCAATGGTGAAAAACTGAAAGCATTTCCTCTAAGATCAGGAACAAGGCAAGGATGTCCACTCTCACTGCTGTTATTCAACATAGTTTTCGAAGTCCTAGCCACGGAAGTCAAAGAAGAAAAAGAAATAAAAGGAATCCAAATTGGAAAAGAAGAAGTAAAACTGTCACTGTTTGCAGATGACATGATACTATAAATAGAAAATCCTAAAGATGCCACCAGAAAACTACTAGAGCTAATCAATGAATTTGGTAAAGTTGCGGAATACAAAATTAATGCACAGAAGTCTCTTACATTCCTATACACTAACAACAAAAGATCGGAAAGAGAAATTAAGGAAACACTCCCATTCTCCATTGCAACAAAAAGAATAAAATACCTCGGAATAAAACTACCTAAGGAGGTAAAAAAACTGTACTAAGAAAACTATAAGACACTGATGAAAGAAATCAAAGATGACACAAACAGATGGAGAGATATACCGAGTTCTTGGATTGGAAGAATCAATATTGTGAAGGTGACTATACTACCCAAAGCAATCTACAGATTCAATGCAATCCCTATCAAATTATCTGTGGCATTTTTTACAGAACTAGAACAAAAAATCTTAAAATTTGTATGGAGACACAAAAGACCCCGAATAGCCAAAGCAGTCTTGAGGGAAAAAAACGGAGCTGGAGGAATCAGACTCCCTGACTTCGGACTATACTACAAAGCTACAGTAATCAAGACAATATGGTACTGGCACAAAAACAGAAATATAGATCAATGGAACAGGATAGAAAGCCCAGAGATAAACCCACACACCTATGGTCAACTAATCTATGACAAAGGAGGCAAGGATATACAATGGAGAAAAGACAGTCTCTTCAGTAAGTGGTGCTGGGAAAAGTGGACAGCTACATGCAAAAGAAAGAAATTAGAACACTCCCTAACACCATACACAAAAATAAACTCAAAATGGATTGGAGACCTAAATGTAAGGCCAGACACTATAAAACCCTTAGAGGAAAACATAAGAAGAACACTCTTTGACATTAATCACAGCAAGATCTTTTTTGATCCACCTCCTAGAGTAATGGAAATAAAATAAACATATGGGACCTAATGAAACTTAAAAGATTTTGCAAAGCAAAGGAAACTACAAACAAGACAAAAAGGCAACTCTCAGAATGGGAGAAAATATTTGCAAACAATTCAATGGACAAAGGATTAATCTCCAAGATATACAAGCAGCTTATGCAGCTCAATATCAAAAAAACATACAACCCAGTCCAAAAATGGGCAGAAGACCTAAATAGACATTTCTCCAAAGAAGACATACAGATGGCCAAGAAGCACATGAAAAGCTGCTCAACATCACTAATTATTAGAGAAATGCAAATCAAAACTACAATGAGGTATCACCTCACACCAGTTAGAATGGGCATCATCAGAACATCTACAAACAACAAATGCTGGAGAGGGTGTGGAGAAAAGGGAACCCTCTTGCACTGTTGGTGGGAAGTAAATTGATACAGCCACTATGGAGAACAGTATGGAGGTTCATTTAAAAATAGAATTACCATGTGGCCCACTACTGGGCATATACCCAGAGAAAACTATAATTCAAAGACACATGCACCCTAATGTTCATTGCAGCACTATTTACAATAGCAGGTTGTGGAAGCAGCGTAAATGCCCATTGACAGATGAATGGATAATGAAGATGTGGTACATATATACAATGGAATATTACTCAGCCATAAAAAGGAACGAAATTGGGTCATTCGTAGAGACGTGGATGGATCTAGAGACTGTCATACAGAGTGAAATAAGTCAGAAAGAGAAAAACAAATATCGTTTATTAATGCATATATGTGGAACCAAGAAAAATGGTATAGATGAACCGGTTTGCAGGGCAGAAGTTGAGACACAGATGTAGAGAAGAAACGTATGGACACCAACGGGGGAAAGCAGGGGTGGGGCGTGGTGGTGGTGGTGGTGGGATGAATTGGGAGACTGGGATTGACATGTATACACTAATATGTATAAAATAGATAACTAATAAGAACCTGCTGTATAAAAAGTAAATAAAATAAAATTCAAAAACAGAATAAAACTGCTTTAAATATAAAGTCTATTAAAAATTAAAGAAAAAAAGACTTGCAGCAGAATAAGGAAGTGATTATCTTTAACATCTGAAAAACATAAAGCAATAAATGACATAATAAATCATAACCTTTTGCTTTCCAAAATGTTAATAATATTTTGAAGTGGTATGATTGTGAGTGGGTTAAATTCATTAAGGTTTTCAGTCTTCTGCATTTTTAATGGTTTTCTGTATTTTCCAATTTAAAAAATGAGACTGTATAAACAATGTTATAGAAAAGAATTGTGTTCGAACATAACCCACTTTCAGCCTCCTGGATGCCCCTAAATCATATGCTAAGTTGGGTTGGGAGTTCCAAAGTCCTCTGAGGTTTAAATGAATTTGGATCACACTTCTGCCTCTGTATCTCAAGAGACCTTTTATGTCGGGTGGGAGGTGCAGGCTATTCCTTGAGGTTACCTCTTGCTCTGAATCCCACTAAATTTTCAGTTTATACTCTGATTTTCCACACCAAGCATGGTGGTCTGTTTTCTTAATGCATATTGTACTAAATGCCACTGCTTTGATCCCTTTACTTTACAAAGTACCAAAAGACATGATTAGTTGTGGGTGGAGGAGGCAACATTTGACTGAAGATTTTGGAACTGAGAGAGGAGGGCACTGGTCATCAGCAAACAACAAAAGAAACAGCTTAAAATTAAAATATAGACAATATGTTATTAATAGTGCCTCAGTAGGTCCTTCCTCCAGGGACTTTCCACCAGCCATCCCGCTATATAGCAGGAACCTGCTCCCACACCATGGTACTTGTCTCATCCCTCTGCCGCTCAGCCTCCAACTCTCTTCCCTTTAGCTGTTCATCCAGAAGCCCAGATTACTACTTATTTCTGGAATGCATATGGATGCTTTTTCTAACAAGGACAGGGTATGAAAACAATGAAACTCTATTTCTCTTATTTTCTCTCTTTCTTTTTTCTCTATGTCTGCCTAACTAAGGAGTGTCCACTTCTGGTGATGACAGAAAAAATTACCTTGACAATGGAGGGTAACTAGGTTATTCTGGATTGATACATGATCAGTTTAGGGCTTTCCTCAATCAATTCAGGATTTTCATGGGATCCATGCTTCCTTAGTGGACAGAATTCCTGAGGTTTCTTCTGCTCTGTGGACTCTGCTTACTCACCTCCACTCTCCTCTTGGGGCCCAAGAAACTTGTCTCCTCTTTCCTACACCCTATTAGGGAGCACAGGACACTGATGTAGGCACCCTTAAGATCATCCTAGCTCCCTCAATTATTACTGAAGTACCACTCAAAAATCATTTTGCGTACGTATTCCCTATTGGTTTTACATCTGTCAAGTTACCATTTTAAAATTGGGTTACAGATCCTTCTGTTCTGGGAATCCCCTGGAATTTCCATTGCTCTGGCCACTCCCCTTGGAATAAACCCAGGGAAATTTTACTCTCCTATTTACTGTCCAGAGTACAAACTCTGTGCCCAGAGTTCTTAATGAAAATCCATGCTCTTAGAGGCCCATGAAAGAACAATTCTTTCCTTCTTAAGAGACTGAAATAACAAAATTATGTTTTGAAACTCTAAGTTAAGCAATTACTAATTTTTCTAGCCTCATAACCACCCTACCCACCAATGGCATTGACTCAATTAGCAGAGAGCCATATGGCAACTTTTCATATCCAGGAATAAAGATTAAAAATTTATCTGTTAATATCTCCAAAATATTTTTCCTCTACATTTCTTAAGAAAAAAACTATAGTCATATATTTCTTTCTTAGCCCAAAGTGTGTTATTTTCACAGTGAAACATTTCTATTGATATGTATTTTTACATATACAGTTCATGTTTTGGCACTATCTATGTTCAACTGTTAGATTAACAGCCTTTTGTTTTATTTTTGTCATACTGTATGAAAAATGTTAAAAAAGAACACAGATTCATCAGCTACCTAAAAACTATAAGGTGATTTGAATTTCATTCAATTCTACCTCATAGTAAAAAGAAGAAAACTATTTTTGAATCACATTTAGGTTAATAATGAACCGTATAATATAGGAAAAATCAAGCTTGTCAAGATGGCTAGTGTAAATCTAAATTTCCACAGGAAGTCTAAGGAAGAGCATAGAAGCTGTCAGTTTTATGTGATCACTATTGCCTATAGAAAGTGTATTATACATATATCATGTGGAATATGGGTGACTGTTAGCAAGCCTGTCCTTTATTTTTATCTATTTATTTTGCGGTACGCGGGCCTCTCACTGTTGTGGCCTCTCCCGTTGAGGAGCACAGGCTCCGGACGCGAAGGCTCAGCGGCCATGGCTCACGGGCCTAGCCACTCCGCGGCATGTGGGATCTTCCCGGACCTGGGCACGAACCCGCGTCCCCTGCATCGGCAGGCGGACTCTCAACCACTGTGCCACCAGGGAAGCCACTGTCCTTTATTTTTAAAGGATGCGATATTTAACTTAAAATTCACACATAGTTGATTTTTATTAATATTATTAGCTAAACTAGTTATATTCTTCAAATATGACAGATTCTGTGTTTTTTAAAGACTGAGATGTTTTCATGTATCTCCCAGAATGATACGTTGAGAATCACTATTTTATAACCAGAAAAAATTAGTGGTATATGGAGGGTCTCTTGGGTTATATCATAAAAATTAGGATGGAACGCTCATAAGAAAAGTTAAATAGAACCATAATTATATTCTTAGTGATTATTGTAATTAAATTCACCCTGTGTCTTACTTGTGAATTACTTGACATTGAGACGACACTGACAAAATTTCAGCTGCTCTGAAAGTTCAGGAGAAAATTAATTTTTCAAAACACTACTGGCAATTTAATACACATATTAGTTGATATTTAACTATATGCAGTGAAATTGTTCCCTGAAAAATTAATTACCTTATTCTCTATTTGGGTTAATTATGAAGCAATACAGCTTCAAATTAAAAGTGTAAACGGTTTTGGTTTAATTACATTGTGATCATTAATAATGTAGGTATGTTTCTTCCTCTTAAGAGACCTATGATCAAAGAATATTTTCTCCAAAAATTCTTGGAATATTTTTACTATATTTTGGAGAGGGATGCCTGGGTATATAAGTGGAAAATGAAAATGTATTAATAAGAAAAGTTACCGGTGGGATTCCTATGCAGAGTCAGAATTTAAAAATTAACAGCCATTAGAGTATTTGTTAAGTACGATGAATTCAAGATTTAGTAGCAGGAACATGATCAGATTATCCTGTGCATGTCAAGTATTGGCAGAAATGTTGAAAAAATTATTCTATAAAATATATCACATACTATAAGAAGGATATGTAAAGAGCACATATTATTTGCCTGTCTCTAAGAGAGGTTTGATATTTTAAATGATTTCATTTCTCTTTTGAACATTTCCTTTCCTGGGGAAATTTAGCTCTGAAATTTTGAGTGTTTTGAGCCAATGCCACAATATATCTTCTTATAAAAAGTATACTTTATCCTTCTCCATAAAGGAAAATTCTTGCTTTTTAGCTGATAATCTTTAAGTACCTGGAGGGATAACTTAGCAAATCATAGAAACACTGTAATTCACAGCTTTCTAACCAGCCACTTTTGATAATTTTTCTTCTTTAATATATTGTCTGTGTGGAACAGAAGACTTAAATTTGACCTACAGACACTGAGACATAATATTTAATTTAAAAATTACTTAAACTCGGGCTTCCCTGGTGGTGCAGTGGTTGAGAGTCCACCTGCCGATGCAGGGGACACGGGTTCGTGGCCCGGTCCGGGAAGATCCCACATGCCGCGGAGCGGCTGGGCCCGTGAGCCGTGGCCGCTGGGCCTGCACGTCCGGAGCCTGTGCTCCGCAACGGGATCAACAGTGAGAGGCCCGCGTACTGCAAAAAAAAGAAAAGAAAAAAAAAATTACTTAAACTCATTTTAGGAAAATTATTTCATCATGAATCATCAATTTAAGTTTATAAATTGACCATTTATAGTCTCCTGTTTTAATATTTTCCACAATTATATTTTTAAAAACCTTTTACACTTCACCTTTTACTGGACAGTGATAACAGAATTTTAATCCATGATCCTGCATATAAAAATAATGTGGCAATTTATGAAAAACTCAGGTAGACTACTTAAACTTTTATTATCAAATTGACAGGTCATGAAAGTTTGCCTTGGGCTTCTACAGCTTAGTCTTACATGGAGAAGAATCAGGTCGGACAGAGTATTTTGCATTTGACATATTTTCTCCAGCTAGATTTCAAGCTGACAGTCTCTCTAAAATAAAAAAGTTGTGTAAAATTTAAAAACATTGGATGATATAGCACTTAGCCTAAAGGTATAATTGGCAAGTATATAAAACAAATCAGCAAAATACTATTCCAAATTTTTACATATTCAGCAGGAAAATATAATTTACCTAAGATCAAATAATTCATCAAGTGCAAATCACTTCAGATTTGTTCAGTTACTACTAAAAATTTGAAAGTAATAACTGAAAGTCTCCAAGTAATTTACTCTACCATAGTTAATGTTGACAGTACTGGATGTTTTCACTGATAGCCTCCCATTTAACAATTTTGTTTTTATAGATATCTGGGGTATATGACAATAAAATATATTTTTTGCAATTTACCATAATAACATGAATAATACTTATATTTGTCAATTTACTATGTCAGTAATACTTACTGATTTACCACAATTTACAATATAGAATGTTAATAAATGTTCTATAATTATAAATATTGTTTATATTTAACACAAGTGGTTTCTAATTCAATAACCCCACATCTGCTTATTTCAGAATTTAATAGTCATTAGGTCCCCCACCAAAGACCAAAACATCTGAAAGTTTTCACTTATTTTCTTCTACAGTTATTTCCTTTGGAAACTAAGCATTTGCTATTGGATTTGAAGCTTTATTGTCCCATAAACTTCTGGTCTTAAAATAATTCTAAATATTCAATGAGTAAGTGTAAGCTTTCATTGGTGTTTCACGGGATGTTTTTCAGCTACCTGTCCTTTCAGATATTGCCTATGTTGTTTTTTCATGCCCTAAATGGACAACTGGGAACCCCTCTCCTTGAGCTCATCCTTGAATCATTCCTGGATGCTTTGACTTGTACACAATGCAACAATTCATTTCTGGCAGTGAACTGAATAGAATACATTAAGCACACATCCTGCATTCCAAACTGCTTTCTGTTTACTTTGAATTGTAATTCAAGGCATTGAGGTCAGGCTCTAAATCTCTGGACATTTTAGCCCCTAGTTTTCTCATAAATTTTTAGCCCTGTTTGCTCTGTCCTATGGCAGAAAATGGCCTGAGATAAGATGACTTCATGTGTGTTATTTGGGTGTAGGGAAAGGAACAATGCTCTCCTTTCTCCTTTCCTAGAGGGGCCTGACAATATGCCTTCTCACGCATAGAACAGGACATGAGAGCATGCCAAAGCCTGTTTTGTTCCAAAAAACTGCCAGATAAAGAGAGATGGTGGGGAAAAAAAATCTATTGATTAAGGAGAATTAAGATATACAAAAAAGAATCTCTAAATGTGTACTTCATTTGTGTTTGGCTTAAAACAAGTATTTTTAAAAAAATCTTAAGACAGGGAAGTGCGGATTCTGACTTGTGATTTGCTTATACAATGCAATTTTAACTGTTTCATGGATGATAATGGAATTGCAGTTGTGTTTTGTCAAAGTGCCACTATTTCATACTGAAATAGTTACAGACAAAATGCTATGCTCTCTGGAAATTGCTTCAGAATAATTTAAGAGGATTGGGCGTATGGATGAAACAAAATTGGCCATGAGTTCATGAGCTGGTAATTATACATGTGGGGGGTCCATTATACGCTTCTCTATATTTATATATATGATGCAATTTTCCATAATAGAAAAAAGAGGTTCTTGAAGATAATTTTTTATGAGAATAGCATTGACATTAGGCTAAATGTTCCTATATCACTCCACTCTGGTATCTTTATAATGTTTGGTACTGGTATGGTATAGTTCTGAGAACCTGAGATAATAAAGAGTTTGTGGTACCTGTATAATAAAATATAATTTTATAAAGTTGAATATATAAAGAAACAGATGAATATAAAGGTATAATAGATATGGAGTATACTTCAGGATTTATTATGATATCCTAAAATAAAAAATACAAATCAACCTATTTACAAAACAGAAACAGGCTCACAGACATAGGAAACAAATTTATGGTTACCAAAGGGGAAAGGGGAGAGGGGAGGGATAAATTAGGAGTTTGGGATTAACATATACACACTGCTATATATAAAATAGATAATCAACAAGGGCCTACTGTATCGCACAGAGAACTCTGCTCAGTATTCTGTAATAACCTAAATGGGAAAAGAATCTGAAAAAGAATGGATAAGTATATATATATAACTAAATCACTTTGCTGCACATCTGAAACAAACACTGTATTGTAAATCAACTATATGCCAATAAAAAAGAATAAAGAAACAGAGAATATAAAGGGATAATAGTATAGAGTATACTTCGGGATTTATTATGGTGTACTGAAATATAGATGAATTTAGACGATGATAAAAACAGTCTGATGCCCTCATATGCTACTTGTCTAGTTAGGAAAGCCATTGAGCCCTCCAAGCCTCAACGTCCTCTTCTATAATAATGGTAATATGTGTGCCCACCTCCAAGGAGTACTGTGGAATTGAATATTTTGTGAAAGCTCCTAATGCAATGAAATAAGCCCTGGTACTTACATAACTCTTACTATGTTCTAAATTTGTTATCAACATATCTTAACTCATTTAATCCTTACAACAACCCTGTGAGCTAAGTGTCTATCATGAAGTCTTACAGACCAGTAAATAAAGGCACAGGATTAAAGGAATCATTCAGGTACGAACGGGTAGGAGGTGGCTGCGCTGGGATACACACTCTGCCATCTGACTCCAGAAGCTGTGCTCTTTATCTGGATATATGACATAGGGCAAAATGATGCATAGTGGATACTTAATAAATGTTTACAGGATGAGTAGCGGTGGTTGCTTTCAGTGGTAGGATATGCATGAAGGAAGTTAATTTTTATATTGTTTTCGTTAAAAACTTTATATCTTACATTTGAAAAGTTAAGGTAAAAAATTCTGGAATTTAGCTTCTCTATGGCAAACTGTTAACTTGAGCACTTACAATTTAACAATCATGGTACTTAACACTGCACATGTCAACTTAGTTTATGCGTCCAGCAGCCATAGCAGCCAGATAAGGTAGGAAAGATTGTCCTTATTGACCAGAGGAGGCAAGTGGAGTTAGAAGTTAGCGAATAACTTGCCAGACAACACATAGCTTGTAAATGAGTGAAACTCTGTATACATGAAAGGTGGTAGAGTTGATTTAAAAGCCCATTTGGATAATTTTATTATCCAAGTATCTCAAGAAAGGATGAGAAACTAGCAATTAATGTGTACCTGTTGTGCCCCCAAATTTTTAGCAATAATATTACATTATACCCTTAATTATAATCTTCTGAGAAAGGTGCTACTATGTTATTTGTCTATGAGACTGAGGCTCAGTGAACTTAAATAATTTGCTTAAAATCACACAACTAGTAAATTGTGAAGCAGGTATTTAAACCCAGCTTAACCTATCTTCAAAGTCCAGGCATTTGGCACTGTATCAAATAACGGCACTTTTTTGCCTTCCATCACTTGAGACAGTAATCACCAGCTCTAGTGTCCAGCCAAATATGATTAATTTCATTTTCATACGATGGCACTCCCTTTTGAAACGCTATTTTCTTGACTAGAGAATACACTTGATGTGGTTATTACATTTCCAAGTGGCAAATGTTTTATGATTAAAATAAGTCATAGGTCTTATTCACTAGGGCTTCTAAGCCCTGCTTATTAGTTGTCATGCTTGCTTCTCTTATGTGTACTTACGCATATGCCATTCGTAGAATCATGTGTATCGCCTGTAGTAAACTGGAACCGTCAAGGTTTTGGATCATCTGAACAAAAACTCACCAGGATTTGAGTTGGGATACAGGAAAGTATAACAGGATATTATCCCAATCTAGTTTGTAATGCATTGCTTGAAAAGTTACGGTAATTTAATGCTGAGGATTATTCTTATGAATATATGTACCCACTCTTCTTGCTTTTTCACATAGGAAGCCTACAGAATTCACTCCGTTTATTTCAGTAGCCTCCAGACTTTTACCACACGACTTTTTGTCCTCAGTGAGTCAAGGAAGAGGACCTAAAAGAAATCTAAATTGTGCTCCTTTCCTTTTGGCGGCGTCTTAATACAGATGGACAGATAAAAATAAAGTTATAAAAATATATTCCGATGATAATGAGAAGTATGCAAGATTAAGAAGCCAATTAATTGGGGGCTAATTTAATTGGGCAAAATTTGATAGAAGAGTTGGGGTTTGAACTGAGTGGCTAAGGTGTAATTTCAGTAAAGGAGATATGAGGAAATCAGATTAGAAGGGCTTTCAGTGAAAGGCTAAGAGAATGTGCTTTATTCCAAAGCACATAGAAGTCGATAGTGATTCTGAGCAAGGGAAACAATCTTTTTTAAAAAAAATAATAAATAACTTTATTTATTTATTTTTGGCTACATTGGGTCTTCGTTGCTGTGCGCGGGCTTCCTCTAGTTGCGACGAGTGGGGGCTACTATTCATTGCGGTGCACGGGCTTCTCACTGAGGTGGCTTCTCTTGTTGGGGAGCACGGGCTCTAGGCACGCGGGCTTCAGTAGTTGTGGCACGCGGTCTCAGTAGTTGTGGCTCGCGGGCTCTAGAGCACAGCCTCAGTAGTTGTGGTACACAGGTTTAGTTGCTCCGCGGCATGTGGGGTCATCCCGGACCAGGGCTCGAACCCGTGTCCCCTGCATTGGCAGGCAGATTCTCAACCACTGCGCCGCCAGGGAAGCCCAAGGGAAACAATCTTACACAAGCCATATTTAAGTAAGATTTGGTATGGCAGTCTTATGTTCAGTGGATTGTGTAAGGAGAGTTTATGAGCAAAGGGAATGCTGTTGTAGCCATCCTGATGTCAAGGAATGAGGTATGGTGTGGAATGGGTGTGGAATTTTGAAGGAAAATGGACTAAGGATGAGAATGTATAGGGAATGCATGCATGGATGATGATAGATGGACAGATTGATACTTCTATACTAATTAAAGAAAGCATAAAGATCTTATAATAAAAATTAAACCTTCAAAATATCGTGGCGTAAAAATGGTAGGAGAACATTTCTGGTTTTATGTCAGTACTCTGGGCTTCCCATTCCCAGGCTCTTTGATCAGTGAAAAGTAGTTTCCTTTCCACTTTGAACTCTGCTTTCCTCTAGGTTATTCTCCACATCTGCATGATCAAATTGGCACACTTACTTTCCTTAGTGTGGTGGAAAGAGCACAACCACGCCAAGAAATTTCCTTTACAACCGGTGAGACAGTGTCCTGTAATACATGCATCAGAGTCCACAGATAAGGATGCTGTCACAGAGCCATGCTGAGCTGCCAGAGAGCCCAAACCGAGGCCTCTGTGCATTTACCTGATTTCCATCATTTTACTTCTCTAAATGTTGATTTCGCTATTTGTTACATATTTCCTAAGTTTGTTATGAGGAGTATTTGAGGTAATTATTCCAAAGATGATTGTTACAATTTTAAAACGTTGTACAAATATGTTGTTACTAGTGTTGAACACACAGTGAGAAAAAAATATAAAGCAAAAGATTAGCAGAAACTAGGAAAAGGCAAAACTGTCTTTTTAATCATTTCTTTTCATTTTAAGGATGATCTGTTAGCACCTACCCAAAGATAACACTATCTAGTCATATCCTAATAATCAGTCTAGCACATTTAGGAAAAAGTAAAAGAAGAACTTCCTCAGTGCTGAATGTTAGTTGATTTAAAAGGCATGGCTTTGAATTGTAGGGACTGGTATTAATAATGGTGCCTTTGATTCAAGTGCAGTTAGCAAACATTTTCTAAAATGCAGTCTTTGCCTCATTTACTTCTTTAAGTGAAGTTTTCTCAGGGGAGATAATGAGGTAGCAGTTAACATTAAAAAGCAACACTGAACAACTGTAGCAGAAAGGATGTAAAAAAAGCACACCCATTTGAAATTCCGAAGGGATTTATGTAAGCATTTTGCATGTTCCTTTCCCATATTTGTAGATTTAATTTTTAATGGTTACAAATTTTCTGGATCCTGAATTATAGATGCAGATAATTGAATATCAATACTTCAAAAATGAAAGTTAGCAATTCCAAAATATTTATCTATTGGAATTAAACGTGTGCATGTATGTACGTGTGTGTGTGTGTTATGGTCACACACACTTACTGTTGTTATGACAAGAATAAACCCTCATTAAAATTCATTTTTGAGGTCACCCAGGTCAAAACCCTTGATTATTTTCAAGTTAGTTCCTTTTTAGTATTTTCATCATTTTGGATATTGTTCTGTACTTACGTCTTGTCTCTATAAGAAAATAGTAAACCCTCTGATAGCAGGAAATGGGTAATCGATTTTTTGGTCTTCTCTTTGTGTTAAGAAAATAGTAGATGCCTCATAAAACCTTACTTTATTAAAGAAAAGTGTTTAATGGCAGAGAAAGGAGAGGAAAGAGATCTGAAGGCATGTTTCTGGTCTGCTAGAAGTTGAGGTGCAGGAAGAAAAACACAACAAAAACTAAATAGTGATAAAAGCTGGTATATAAAATTAAGCAAATGCCACTCTGACAGAAGTTTAGAGTAAAAGACATCAAAGGCAAGCAGATATAAGTTATGTAAAATAACTTTTAGGAACGAAAGCAAAATTTTAAAGAAATAGAGAAGAGTTGAGGTGGCATATGAGAAGCTGGTAGAACTCATTTAATGATAGCTGAGAAAGGGAAGCCTTAGTGCTAGAAATAGTATATTATGAATTGGGCGATTGGGATTGACATGTATACACTGATGTGTATAACATTGATGACTAATAAGAACCTGCTGTATAAAAAAATAAAATTCAAAAAAAAAAACCTAATACTAAACTTTCTTTGGGTTGTTTGTATGGAAATATGTTAATATAAAAGTTTCAGACATTACATAAAATTCCTAAAAATCTTATATGTTCTGGTATAATGTTATAAGTCATAGTTCTAGTTATTATTTTAAAATGTATATCTCAGAGATAACTAATTTTCCTTGTCTATTGCATTATTATGAACTTTCATCAACTCTTTAACCGTGGTCATTTTTAAGTCTTTTGTCATTACAGACAGTTCTGGGTGTACTCTGGTGCTTTTGCAAAAATGTTCCTATAAAAGGGTTTCATCTTCAAGGAATTCATGGAAAAGACTCTGACAAGTACAGGTTTCTGGTAACTGACTGTACTGCTGAACTGAATGAATAAGCACTTTCAGAACTCTAATGGAAAACTGATGAATTGATAAAAGTGCTAACAAAAGATCAAGATAAAAAAATTAATTACACGAGACTGAGTGAACTGATGAGGATGATTATAATTTTTGTGACTTTCTGTTTGAATTTTAAAAAAAGTAATGCCACAATGAATATACATGTACATTAAAAAAAAGAAAAAGAAAAAAGACAACTTTAAGTCCCCTGAGAAATTTTAAATAACTTTTACTTTAAAGAGAATACACACCCCCTGACAACCACTAACCTGTTATCCATCTCTGTAATTTTATCATTTCAAGAATGTTATATAATGGAATCGTATGGTATATAACCTTTTGGAATTGACTTTTTTCACTCAGCATAATTCTCTTGAGATTCACCAATTTGTTATTCTCAAGGATAGGTATGGATGGGGACATTTGGAGGTGGGTATGGTTATAAAACAGCAATTTGAGGGATTCTTGTGGCAGAAGAATAGTTTTGTGTCTTGACTGAGGTGGTGGATACATGAACCAATAAAGGTGATCAAATTATATAAACTAAATACACACACACCAATGAGTACAATTAAAATTGGGGAAATCTGAATAAGAGCATTGGATTGTATCCATGTTGATATCCTGGTTGTGACACTGCACTATAATTTTGTAAGATGTTACCATTTGATTTTACCAACTGGGTAGAGGGTACATCGGATCTCTTTTATTTCTTACTACTACATGTGAATCTGTAATGATCTCAAAATAAAAGTTTCCAGAATACAAAAACAAAAACAAAAACACTTAGGAGGAAAGCTAGTAGCATAAAATAATCCCCAAGTTGTAAGAAAAGATAAGTAAGAAAATTTATAATTTTGAAAAAAATAATTATTACACACACATACATAATACATGCATATAGTTTTTCCTGATTTTTAAAGCTGATAAATAATATATAATTTGCTTAATATTCCTAGAAAAATGTAACACAATCATTAGAAAGGTTTTTGTTTTTCCAAGTGTGAGGGGAAAGCTCTAAGCCTTAGGGCTGACCTTGGTGTGTTGTTTATATACTTCAGGCAGGTTTTTTCCATATCTCTAAGTTTTTATTTTCCTGTATTTTAAAAGTTAATGATAACATCATTAGGTTTAAACGAGCTGACAAAGTACCTTATAGTGTGCCTGGCACATAATAAGTTCTCAGTGTTACAATGTAAGGAAATAGTATTATGATGATATGGATGAAAAAGGATGGTGTTGTAGCTATGGAAAATGATAAAGCACTATTGCTTAGAACTGGTGATAAAGTTCACCAGCATATTAAGTAAATATTAAAGAGCTGTTCAGTGCTGTGTGCAAGGATTCCCTGATCAGTCATTCAGCAAATGTTCGTTTAGTACCTCCTTTCTACCTTGTGGTGCTCTGTGTGCTAGTGATAGGGCAGTCAGCAAGGGGGGGGGTTCTCATTCTTAAAGAGATCTGGGAGCTGGAGGATGGGGGCTCAACTGTAAGGAAGACATAACAGCTGCCTTCAATGAGTTCAGTCGAGCAAAACACTCTTACATATGTTTCTGCATCCGAGTTTGTTTGGGAAACTGTTTTTAGATGAATGAATGATATTGGTGAAAAGGGGTTACAACAACAACAGAAAGCACTAAATTTCCTGGAGGACAAATACTTGTAGACTCCTGTATTCTCTATATGCCCTAACTCTTTTATGTGCATCCTTCACAGAGAAGTGGCAACTACAAATACTTTTAGGTAAGTCTAATTTTAAATGTCACGATATACTTCACCCAAATTTCCAAGCCAGTTACTTCCAGAACTTACAGCACTACCTATGGTAGGTCCGGTGCTAAACTTGGCCTATCTACACTTTTTTGATTCTTAGCACTCAGAGATTCATACAAGTGGAAAAAGCATTGCAAGTTCTATAATTCATGAGTTTTACAGTAAGATTAACGTTTATCTCAAGATTAACATGGATATGTGATAGTATAAGTTTTCATCTTTGTCATATTTTTGCACTATATATCTATTCTACTTCTCCATTCATGCTGCAAGAATTTTCCTACTAACTTGAGAGTAACTCTGCTATAAGTGAAAATGTGTTTTTGACCTTATGTGTTGGTGTCAGAAATTTCACAGCTGTAGCCATGTTGCAGGGGTTAGATGAATAAATATCTGTAACTATGTTTATGAGATACAAGGGAGATTATGAAACACACACAATAAGTTTAAAATATGAAACCAAGGATGGTAAAGGTAATTAAATGCAGTGATATTATTTCAGAGGGAATATTAGTATGTAAAAGTTTGTACATCTAGATTTTTTGATTATAAAACAGGGGAACACATTTGGGTCTGAAGTTCCTGGTCAAAACACATAGGGAAAAAGTGGAATTACAAAAATTATATTGTCAATAAGATGAAAACACCATCTCCTATGGGAAAGCACAGCATTTCCTGACCCCAGAAACTGGGGAGAAATAGCTCCCATGGATTATCCCTGAAACATCTACTGAGTTCTATATTAGACAACCAAGGAACTACAAATATTTCTTTCAGCACCTCTCAATACAAGCTGAAAATCCCATGTTAAAATATAATCCACTGAAAACAATCCTACAGGGTAAAAAAAAAAAAAAAAAAAGGTCAAAGAGGGTCAGCTCTCCTCATTGAGAGAAAAATCTAGACTCCCTAGCATGGGAGCTTACATATGCATCCGATCATTGTTTATCTATATTATTTTATGCATCTAAGCTTTCGATAAGAACCAGACCCTGTTTTTCCCTCCAGGTTTGACTGATCATTGTTACACAACTCCCTTTTAAATGAGGCTGGAATCCTTTGGTATTGTCTCTTTTTGGACATTGCCATGACCTAGATCTTGGAGACATAAAAGGGAAATAGCCTGAAATCTTTTCCCACTTCTGAAGGCTGGGAATTTCAAATGTCCAGTCACTGGACCACCTAGATTGCTGGAGTCATGTCATTCAATTCCTTCCTCACTTACCTTATTTTTTCACCCAAGTGAATTTGCCGAAAGTAACTTTGTTTCCAAGTACTTTGTTAATTCTAGTATTATGGACCATAGTTTATAACAAGATGTATACCCCATAGGGTGGTTGTGCGAATCACCATGGAATCATGCATGTAAAGTACTGAGTACAGAGCCCAGCACAGTGGTTCCCGTGATTGCACTTTGGAAAATCCGGGGCACTTTGAAAAAGACTGAGGCTGCTTTTCACCTCCAGAGACTGTGATTTAATTGGTCTGGGGTGTGGCCTGGGCTTTGGAAGTTTTAAAAGATCTATAAGTAATTGTAAAGTAGACAGGAATATGAGAATCACTGACCCAGCACCTAATAAATGCTCCCAAGATTAACTCTCCCCTACTTTCAGGTATGCTTTGATGAAAACTGTGGTACCAAAGGCATCACATTGCTAATTGTAATTTCCCAGATGTGTTTTAATATTACAGCAGATACCATATAAAGCAGCATTTCTGTATTTCTGTTTAAGGTGAGAAGTTATACACACACTTTCTTAAAGTATCGTAAAAATGTATTGTGCAACTTACACCATTAATCACATCTTTTTCTACATTGAAATAAAAAAAAAAAAAAGCAAAGCATGAGTCCAGCGATTATGGGTAGTTCAAGAGCTGACTTTGCACAATGTCAACAAGTAAAAAGATGTGCTGAAGCATTCGGCAATGATCTGCAAGTCAGCAAACAGTGATAGCAGCTGCTTTATAGGTAGAGGAAAATTGTACCTCGTTTTCACCCTCAGGGAGTAGACGTGTTTGATTCACTTCCTGTTATAAATGTGAAAATGTTCCTTAGACTTAAGAAAGCGTAGTCTCATGTCATGTACATAAAGTTGATGTAAATTAACTGATTAAAAACATGGATACACTGGGTTAGCCTAAATAATCAGCAGGGCTCCAGCAAGAATAGAATCAAAGAGGTTCAGAATTCAAAGGCAAGTTTACAGGTCTCCTTACCCAATCCTCTCACGTTGCAGAGGAGGTAATCCTTTTCCAAAGTATGAGCGACTTTTTCAAGGTCATAAGAAGATCGAGTAGAAGAATCCAGGTTAATTCCATCTATCTTCTAAACCACTGAACTTTTTTGGTTATGTGATTGATGATGACTTCCGAGAAAGTGAGCTGCATTGGATGCCAAAGCTTAAAAGTCCAAGTCTAGATTCCTTTATATCAGAGAAGAAACACATTCATTAAGGTGGTACCAAAGCAAATACTGCATCGACAAAGTGAAACAAGCAAGAGACTTTATTCAAAGCAATTGCAGTAGAGGAGAGAGACCAGAACAGCGTCTAAGCTCAATTCTGCTGAGACAGAAGGTGGGAGTGGAGTGGGAGTGAATGGTATGTGTGCGCGTGCGCTGAGCTGAGACGAACGCAGACCATCTTTGTTTGCTAACTGGCTTTATGCAGAGGAAAAGTAAGCAAAAAGTAAGCATTCTCTAGTAGTTCTACACCTCCATGGTTAGGTTCTTACTTTCCCACAGAGACTGGGAAATAGGAGCACTAACTCTTTGCGAGGGTTATATCTCAACGAGATGGTGCCCAGGTCCTTGAGAAAGATATTATATAACTGTTAAGAGGTTTTGAAAAAGCTTTATAGCTCACAGGGGCAAAGAAAGAATGGTTAAATGGTAATAATAATAATAATTTTAAAATAACAATATATTTAAAATTTAAAATATTAAATTAAAAAATTTTAGGGACTTCCCTGGTGGCGCGGTGGTTAAGAGTCCGCCTGCCGATGCAGGGGACACGGGTTCGTGCCCCGGTCCGGGAAGATCCCACATGCCGTGGAGTGGCTGGGCCCGTGAGCCATGGCCGCTGAGCCTGCGCGTCCGGAGCCTGTGCTCCGCAGCGGGAGAGGCCACAAGAGTGAGAGGCCCGCGTACCGCAAAAAAAAAAAAAAATTAATTTAAGTTTTAAAAAAATTTTTAAACATTGGATTATAAAATTAAGTTTCTACTATCTCTCCAGTACCTTGAGTCTTGAGTAAAACATAACTTTTACTATCACTACTTAATAAAAAAAGAATAAAAAGAATGGACAATTGTAAGTTTTCTAGAGTAAATGCTCTAAGAAAAGGCAGGTGGGGGGCGTAGAGTCAAGAAGAAGCCTGTTTAAAGTTCTGTCAAGCCAAGGCAAAGGTTAAAGCTGTTTTGGTCAGAAGAAATGCCCTGATTTAAGTTTAGATGATGCCATATTTTTAAACTCTTTGTATATTCATATCCACTTTCTTATTTGATTTTCATGGCAAGTTCTGAATTTGCAGCAACCAAAGTCATGCTTATTTAGTGGATTAGAATATTGAGTCACTAGGATATTAAGCATCCTAAGTAAGTCGCAGAACTGACAGATGATAAAGCCAGGATCAATCACAGCCCAATGGCTAGAAGTCTTCAGAATAGCCAAAGATAGTGTTGGTAATTTTAAGCATGTACTATAGTAGGAATGTGAGCAAAATATGACTTAGTAGCATGCCATAGAAATCAAATCCTAACACTGACTTACTGCATTTGCTGAAAATGACCTCCAATATATTATTTATGTCTAACTTATCCAATATGGCAGGCACTAACTGTATGTGGCTATTGAGCGCTTGAAAAGTGGCTAGTCTGACTGAGATGTGCCGCAAACGTAAAATATGCACTGGGTTTTGAAGTCTTAGTATAAACTAAGAGTATACAATATATCATTATCATTTTTCTTATTGACTAATGTTGAAATGATGATGTTTTGGATATTTTGAGCCAAATAAAATATTAAAACTAATTCCACCTCTTTCTCTTTTCATTTAAAATTTTTCTACTAGAAAATTTTAAATGACAAATGTGACTTACAGTTTATTTCTATTGGACAGCATTGGTTTTAGGCAATTAAATCGATATAAAAATTAAATAAGGTTTGTCATACAAAATTACTTATTATGTGGATAACGAATCAAATACTCTTGTGAATATTTGGGAAGCTATGACACCGATATTGCATTTAAATGAAAATAAATTTTACACTGGCAGTTAAAGAAGACCTATGAAGAAGGTGAAGCTAATTTTAAATGCTTTGGGTGTTTTGAAACTGACTTTTAGTCGAATCATTTTGATGAAATGATTCCAAAAAAATTACATATATGAAAAGAGGTATCAAGAAAGGGTGGTAGGGAAGCTCAGATACACAGTCATACAAAGCCACATATCAAGAAGGCATTATATACGCAAAATAGCTGCTATAAGTGTGCCTGGGAACATTCACTCTTTAGTGCTAAATGTAAGGTGCTCTATAACATCATAAGAGAGGTGCAAAAGTGAGAAATACAGAATCTATACTAAAGTTTTAGATTCTTATTTCAGACATGCAGTTTTAACCAGGACCTTGACAGAGGGACCAAAGCATGTGCATGTTAAAAAATTTCTGGTCTATACATCAATCATTTTAACTCTGTTAGACATTACACTCTTGTGCCCTTATAAAAATAAAATACATCTATAAAATAGACAATATTGACTCCATCTTCAGCTGACAGTTGATTCCATTTTTAGTTTATAGCCAAGATGGAGTAAAAGGAACCAGCTTTATTCTGTCACTTGAAACAAGAATAATGGACAAACATGTGAAACAACCGTTTTTAAGTCACTGTACAATAGACAATGGTTCCTGAGAGATGTGAATCCAAGAAGTAAGCCTTATCATTAATCTGTCTATGTTTCTTAAGAGAGTTCCCAGGCCATAAAGATGGGCAGTAAAAATCAAGGGACCTGGTCGACTCCCTGGATTGAGAGGTGGAGCTCAAAGTCCCATTTACAACTTATTCTATGAGGCGTGGAGTAACCTGAAAGCAAACACAGACAAAGGTATTTGGGTGGGAAAAAATGCAACACTACAGACCAAGGTACCTTATTAATAGATTCAGAAACTCTAACCAAAATTTTAGCAGATAGCACCCAACAACATTTATTAATGTTAAAGTTTCATCACTAAATAGGATTTATCTCAGGAATGCAAGAGATTGGTTTAATGTTTGTAAATCAATTGTAATTTACTATATTAACAAAATAAAGAAGCAACACTGTAAAATCATCTCAGAAAAAGCACTTGACAAAATCCAGCATTCACTCCTGATAAAAATGCTCAGCAAACTAGGAATAGAAGTGAACTTTTTCAAAATGATAGAGAATACTTATGAAAAACCTTCAGCTAGCATCATGCTTAATGATGAAAGACTTCATGCTTTCCCCCTAAAATGAGTAATAAAATACAAGTATGTTTGCTCTGACTTCTTCTATTCAATATTATACCAGAGGTGTTGGCCAATGAAATAACGTGCACACAGACACACACACACACACACACACCCCAAGCAAACAAACAAACCAGCAAACACTGAGATGGCATCTTCTGGAAAAGGAGATATTAAACTGTCTTTATTGAAAGATGACATGACCATCCAAGTGGACAATCAAATGGAATCTTTAAAAGGGCTTCCAGACTAATAATAGTAAGTTTGCAAGATAAAAGATCAATATACAAAGTTAATTGTATGTCTATAAACTAGCAACAAAAAATCGGAAATAAAAAAATACCATTTACAAAAGCATCAAACATATGAAATTCTTTGGGATAAATTTTACAGAAAATGTGAAAAACACAGAAAAATGTAAAATGATGCTAAGAGAAATGAAAAATACCTACATAAATGGAGATATATGTTGTGTTCATAAGTGGGAAGATACAATATTTTTAGCATTGCAGTTCTCCCCAAATTGATCTATAGCTTCAATGCAATGCCAATCAATATGTCAACAGACTTTTGAAAAGTGAAAATTGCCAAACAAAAATTCAGTGGAAATGGAAAGAAATTAAAACAGCAAAAATTACATTGAAAAAGAAGAACCAAATTGGAGGACTAACACTACCTGATTTCAAGACTTATAAAACTACAATAATCAAGCCGGTGTAGTGTTAGCACAAAGGTAGACCATTTATCAATGGAAGTGAATAGAGTCCAGAAATAGGAACATGCATATGTGAACAACTCACTTCAACATAAAAACACAAGTAATTGTATAAAGAGGTGAGTCTTTTCAAGGAGTGGTGCTAGAACTGTCAGATATTCTTATGCAAATAGATGGATTTCAGTCTGTACCTTGCACAATATAAAAAATAACTCAGAATTTATCATAGGCTTAACTGTGAAGTCCAAAATTATAAAACGTCTAAAAGAAAACTTTCTAAAAGAAAATATGGGGTGGGGGGGTCTTCCCTGGTGGCACAGTGGTTGAGAGTCCGCCTGCCGATGCAGGGGACACGGGTTCGTGCCCCGGTCCGGGAAGATCCCACATGCCGCGGAGCGGCTGGGCCCGTGAGCCATGGCCACTGAGCCTGCGCGTCCGGAGCCTGTGCTCCGCAACGGGAGAGGCCGCAACGGTGAGAGGCCAGCGTACCGCAAAAAAAAAAAAAAAAGAAAAAGAAAATATAGGGGGAAAAACAAGCCTTTTTGCCTTAGGCAATGAAGACCCAACGCAGCCAAAAATTAATTAATTAAAAAAAAGAATACATAAGGAATTCTTAGAACTCAATAATAACAAAACAAACAATCCAGTTTAAATGAGCAAATTATGTGAACAGTCATTTTACCAAAGAAGGTACAGGGATGGGAAGCATGCTCATTAAAAGATACTCAACATCATTAGTTGTTAGAGAAGTGTGAATTAAAACTGCAGTGAGATACTACAATCCACCTATTAGAATGGCGAAAATTAAAATGACTGATCTTACCAAGTGTTGGAGAGAGCATGGAAGGACAAGAACTCTCATACAACAGGAAATGTACAAGTGTACAACCATGTCGGGAATATAGTCGGACAGTTTCTTAAAGTTGAAACGTACGCCTCACATTTCAGTCCTGAGTATTTAACCAATGTATTTGAAATGCATATATTCCTACAAAGACTTATACATGAGTGTCCCTATCACCTTTATTTATAGTAGCCAAATACTGGAAATAACCCAGATGTCCATCAACAGGTGAATGGATAAAAATTCTGTGGTACATCATACCAATTAAAAAAAAGAATAAACAATTGATAGATGCTACAGCATGGATGGATCTCAAAATAATTATGCTGAGTGAAAGAAGCCAGATTAAATAAAGAAAAGGTACATTCTGTATGATCCCATTTATATAAAACCATAAAAAATAAAACAATAAGTAAGCTGATATACAATGTCTTAAAGTAGATTGGAGGTTGACTGGAGGCAAGGGTTGGGGACTGTCAAGAAGAGAGAGGTATTACAAACTAGCAAGAGAATATTTTTGGGTGATGAATATGTTCGTTATCTATATTGTGATGACAGTGTTATGGTTGTACACATATGTCAAAACTTACCAAATTATACACTTTACATGCTGTTTATGTCAATTACAACTCAATGAAGCTTTAAAAAATGATGAGAGTAAATGTTTGAGTGTGCAGTTGTGGGAAACAAATAGGATAGGGTGTCACAAGACAATCAGTGACCTAAAAATTTAATATCTCATAGATATCCAAATTTAATAATGTGTCTTAATAACAAATGTATGTTGGAAATTGTGGGAGAAACATTGGATTTTTTTAAACTTTTTATTTTATATTGGAGTATAGTAGATTAACAATGTTGTGGTAGTTGCAGGTGTACAGCAAAGTGATTCAGTTATACATATACATGTACCTATCTTCTTCAAATTCTTTTCCCATTTAGGTTGTAACATAATATTGATCAGAGTTCCCTGTGCTATACAGAACCTCCTTATTGGTTATCCATTTTATTTTATTTTTTTTTTGGTTATCCATTTTAAATAAAGCAGTGTGTACATGTCAGTCTCAAACTCCCTAACTATCCTCCCCACCCACCCTTGCCCTCTGGTAACCATAAGTTCGTTTTCTAAGTCTGTGAGTCTGTTTCTGTTTTACAAATAAGATTTATATCATTTATTTAGATTCCACACGTGAGTGGAATTTATTGGATTTGGATTTTAAGCAGCAAATACAAGCCAAGGTTCTTATTTAAAAGAGGGCAAGAATCTAATTTTAGTAGATGTAAGAGTACTCTGTTAATTGGGTCATAGTTTCTCAGTAGCTTTACATCTTTTCTAGCCCAGTCGCACTTGCCAAAAAATATAGTAGTATTAGAAGCAGGATGACTTAAATCTCCTAATGCTAAAGTAGGCTGTATGGGTAAAGGAAATATTCTGTACTTCACAATTCCATCTTTTATCTGCACAGGAAAATATTGTTTTCGAGAGAAACAAAGCCCAAGTGAAAAGTCATCCAGGTCATTAAAAGAGTTTACACTGCTATATTTAAATGGATAATCAACAATGACCTACTGTATAGCACAGGGAACTCTGTTCAATATTCTGTAATAACGTAATTGGGAAAAGAATTTGAAAAGAACAGATACATGTATACGTCTAACTAATGACTTTGCTGGACAACTGAAACAAGTGCAACATTGTTAATCAACTGTACTCCAATATAAAATAAAAAGTTAGAAAAATTTAAAAATTAAAAAAATATTTAGAATGTCATAAAATTTGAAAGCCTTAGCCTCCAATTATTACCAGTAGTATATAGACAAATGGAATCTCAAAATGTTTCCTCTGCCCAGATTGCCTTCCCAAACACCACCAAGAGGATATTTTCTTCTAGCCTTTCAGTAGTCATATTTGGAGTCATTTTCTGAAGGCAGTATATTTAAACCTCCTCCCCATACCAATAGCATCTTCCTTAACTGTTTATGTTTCACTTTCTTTGTGTTTGTGCAACCATCTGTACAAACATCTTCTATAGCCCTGAGCCCCTTGATTTTAATTATCCATTGACTGGTCTGTCTTGCCCATTAGACTTTTAATATCCTAAGAGAATGCAATGTAATATTTTCATAGCATCTTAATCTAGAATCTGCTATATGATAAATAAATAACTAAATGTTAACTAAATTGATCTATTTGGAGGGTATAACCCTGGTTTAGAGAAAACCCTGATAAATCTCACATTTTCTACATGCTTCTTTTGCCACCATGTCTGCTCTATAGATATAAATCAGTAAGTTTAAATAAAATGCTGAAGTTCTAAATGTTCCCAGCTGATCTATTCAAGTGATTTTAATCAATCTGTCACAAAAATCATACTAGAAACTACAGTCATGTCGTATACTATATGTTTGATAGTATCAAGATGAGATACCACAAATTGCTTGAATAAATCAAATGAAAGAGCCATATGGAGTGTGGATTCTGATAGTAATTCAGCCACTCAACTAGAGTCACACATCCATTTTAACCAATCGGATGAGACACCAGAATTGTTACATTTTATTCTTATGCTTATTATACAGCCATGCCCAGACTGGGCTCAATAAATTCTAGGTGGATTAAATTCTGTACAAGATGTGTACATTGCATCACCTATTTATTTAATTCAAACAAATGCGTACTGGACACTTTGTATTTGAAAATAATTTCCTGGTGGAAAACTGTATAATAGGACTGACTGGCTCTGGCGTGGAGCTTTAGAGCTCCTCTGGGTTATACAGTTATCCGATTGTAAGTACAGAGATGTAGGCACAGATCGTTTTAAATTAACATTTTATTCCAGGTATTTCTTGAGTATTTACTTTGTTCAAATGCCATGCTAGTGCCTGAAATTAAATGAGAAATAAAATCAAGCACTGTTTCTTTCCTGATGGAGTTTACAGGTATCAATCAAATAATCATATAAAGCATGAGGGGAAACTCAGTTGTGATAAGTGCCCCAAACAAGACATAGGAGAGACTAATCAAGTAGGAGAGACTAATCAAGGCATTTGACCTACACAGGGAAGTCAGCAAAGGTTTCTCTAAGAAATTGATGATTAAGCTGAGATAAGAAGTGTCAATAGAAATTAACTAGGAAAAGAGAGGAGAACATTCCAGGCAAAAGAGAGAGGAGGTACACAGGCGTGTCCGGAGGGAGCATTGTGACTAAAGGTGATCAAAAGAAGATCAACCTGTCTGTGGAGACGCAACAGAGGAAAGTGTTGGTCATAGACAAAACCTCTGAAAAATAAATGAAGAACAAGGCTTTCTCACTGTAAAAACAAGGCAAGCCTTTGGCTAGAGTGTTGCTGCAGTATGGAGAAAGGACTGGGTGGGATGAAGTGGAAACTCATAATCACTTGTGAGGCCGTTTTTATCCAGATGAGAGATGAGTGGATTTCAGACCAGCCTGGCAGTAGTAGACGGGGAGAGAATGAATGAAATAGAAATAAATTTCGGAGGTTCAGTGGACTTTGTGTGGATTGGATAAGGTGGGGAGTCTTAAGACTTTGCAGGGCTTTGCAGGACTGGATGCTTTAATGACTGAGATATGAAATGCTCAAATTGGCCAGTATTTTCTGATTGGCTGGAGGTGGACAGGTACACTGGTTTCATCGTTAGACATGTTGAGTTTGAGATGCTTTTGCAGATACAAAAGTTAATGTCAAACAGACAGCTGAGTAGGAGAATCTGGAGCTCAGAAAAGGGTTAGAGATAGTTGTGGGCTTTTTTCATTTAAGTCATAATTAAAGACAGAGGTGTGGATGAGCTCAGGAGAAAGTAAAGACTGAGTGGATAAGATGAAGATGAAAATAGGAAAAAACGGATGGAAAATGAGAAGCCATGTGTGCACTGTGCACCTTGGGCAAGTGGACTGGAGACAGAGCACAGGTTAGAGGCTCAATAACTTTGTACCTCAAACTATAATCAAAGACTGGTGATGTTGAGTAGGAATTCCAAATCTTGGATACCACAGGAGACCTGCATTTTAATAAGATCTCCAGGTGATTTTAATGCAAGAAAGTTTGAAAAGTGCAACTCTATGACACTCTGTACTATAGAGTAGGGACTTTGCAGTTTACTCATTCCACTCCTTACAGGACCATGAGTGACTTAAAATGAGAGACTGACTCTAAACTGTGTATTCGTGGAGTTTAGCACACTTCCTGGAATATATTAAATTTGTAATAATTATGTAATGAATGAATAAATATATTCATGGGAGAGAATGGAAAGTGAATGAGAGCATCTTTTTTTTTAATCCACCACTTTTTTTTTCTATACTCCTTTCATAAAATTAACATATACCTTCACACAAATTTGACCCTGACTATAGTTTAAATTTATAGCTTTCCTATATCTCTTTGTCATTTATTCTCTTTCCTTATTCTCTTGAAATAAAGCTGAGTTCCCTACCCTTCTCCATGTTGGACAGCATATCTCTTCTATGCTATTTCCTTACAACAAATAACCTCAGACCAATTTAGAGAAGGTGCATGCATGTTAAAATTGTGTTACATTTCACTTTTTAAAAAAACTTTGGCACTTTCACAGGAGCAAATCAGTGATAATATTATGCATTGCATTCATAAGTAGAAACTGGTAAATATGGTATTATTAAAATGAAGTTTTAAAATATTTTGTTTTCCTTTGAAATTGGAATACTTTTGGATATCTTGTAATTAATACTTGTACTTTACAAAAATTAATAATACACAAAATCCTTTATAATCTTATATTCCCCTAGAGTTAATCATTGTTAACAATTTGTGTATATACTTCCAGATTTTTAAAAAACATATACAATTATATGGTGGGATAAAATAGAACATTTTTCTTTGTTACAAAATAAAAATATACAGTTGAATGCAGATTATTTATGATGAATCTCTTTTTTTAACTTAAGAGCTTATCATCTCCTCTTGATCTGATTATTTATTTCCCTTTTCTTATCTCTGATAACATGAATCCATTTCCCACTCCTCCTTATTCTTTTCTTTTCTAGAATACATTCTTGCCCTAGTTTTGTCTATATTTTTGGTTATCTGTTTTTCCATGTATTTTTGTTTTCTAATTTATTTATTTATTCTGCATTTAAAGCCTTTAGTTTTTCAGGTGTCTCTTCTTGTTCATTTTTTCCAGCTTTCTGAAATTCATTATTTTAATGACTTACATAATGGCAAAAGGACTTAAGACAATTTTTTGAGTGCTCATCTGGAAGCATTCTATACATTTCTTAATCTAAGAAGTCTACCATTTTAATTTTTGTTTCCTCTTTAATCTAAAAATTATGGAGCAATATTTTTCTTTTAATTCCAAAATTTTAATTTAGCATTATTATTAGATCCTCTGTTGTGCAGTTTGAGGTTATATCTTGAAAGCTGTCTACTTTTAGAATTTATCAAGATTGAAATTATGGCCCAGTATATGATGAATTTTGATATAATTATTGTATGAGCTTGAGAAGATTGTGTTACTTCACTGTTTTAGCAGTAAAATAGTATAAATAGAAATCTTGGTATTAGTACAGATAACCAAAATCATTGGTTGTATTATACAAATACTCCATATCATTTCTTCTCTACATAATCTATTGATTTATATTTTAAAAAATGGTGTCTTTGGTTAAGACTGTGGTGCTTTAAATTTCTCCCTATATTGCTAGCAATTTTTCATTCCTTTTATATTGTAGTACATTTGCTAGGTGCATAAAGATTTGTGATTATTACATAATATCTTGCTTGTATCTATTTAACATTCTGGCCTAAAATTCTACATTTTTGATAAGAATTATGTATCACCACCTGTGTTTTCTTTTGTTTGCATTTTCTAATATAGTCATTTTGGCCTACTTTTATTTTCAACTTTCTTGTCATTTTTTTCAGGTGTGTGCTTCTCTAACCCCAATCCAAAATGGCATGTGGCTCTAGGAATTTTACTCTAGAAACACTGAGCAGCTACTGTCAATGGGCCAGATATGAGTGGTGCCAATGAGGAGGAGATACCAAATGAGTTAGGTTCATAATCAAGTCAACTACTGATCTCAACTGGCTTTACCTTGAATTCTGGGAATTGTGGCATGAATAGTTGTCCTCAATGGATCCCCTCCTGAATTTACAGATCATCCTAACACACTGTTATCTCCCCACTCCCAATAAACCAGTTATGTGACTTTTAGCATCATATACAATAATTGCTTTGGATTAGTATACAGAGGTGCATCTCCTCTTGGGTGGATTAGAGCTAAGGGGGTTCATCCTCTGAGAAACCACAACGGAGTGGAGGGCCTTGGTGTTTATGAGCTTCATACAGTTTGAGGGACTCTGAATAGTGGTGACAGTAGAAGGGCTGGCACAGCTTTCTACCTCACTTTTACATGTTCATCAGTAGTGGGTGCTGTGGAACACCCCTGGATCCCTCTTCAGGACTGAAGCACTCATTCCTCTAGGTCTGGGAGTGTTGGAAGCTGACAGCTCCTAGCTGCCTCCTTCTCTGAGTATTGCTCTGGACTGAAAGGAGCCACTTTTCCTGGGGGCAGCCCATATCCGATAACTACTCACAGCAGGGTTATAAAGAACTGTCCTCCTTGCTTCCGTTCAGGACAATGCTTCAGAGCCACCGTATCTCCAGAGTTCCCTGTGGGATTGGCTGTGTTAAAATTCTCCTACCCAATCCTGTTTTCTGTACTCCCTACAAGTATTGATCCTAAGAGTTTGCCCCAGTAAAATTCCTACATGCAATTTCTATCTCAGAGTCTGCTTTTCAGGGAACCTGGCTAGCAACACCATCTCTGCAGAAATATGAAGCTCAAAAGGTCTAGGCAGAGCATCTTTCTGATTTATAGTGGTGGGAAAGTTTTTCTCTATATATGTTGAGTCATCTCAGTAGGGAATAAGAAACAAGCAGCAAAGTTGTATGTTAAGGATCCACCTTGGTCACATGTCTCATGATGTTATGATTTATCTGTGTCCACTGTAATGGATTAAAGTGTTTTGTGTTGGAATCTTGCACAATCGTCACAGTTAGGCTAAATCAGGGAAGAAAGATTTGGCTAGGTGACCAAGCAGTTCTGAGGGTGACCGAATCACAGAATGGAAGAAGGGGGTGGAATGTCAATTAAACCAAACCTTTCAATTTACAGACACATATGGCTTATTCTGTTCCTTCAACACATGGCTTATAAGATCAATTTATTTATTCCTGTAAATTTTACATAGGAGTTAAAGGAGAAGGGTTTAATTTATTCTTGTAACCTTATGCCATGTGCTGTCATTTTAGAAACTCTATTGAACAACTTAGAAGAAGTTTTATTTTCTGGGATAAAAAGAATGATTTTGACTTAAGAAAGCACTGGAAAGAAATGAATAAATTTGAAGGAAAGTATGAAACTTTAAGACTGCAATGAGTGATCCCTACTATAGAGGAATAAACATTATCTTAAATAGTGGACTTTGAGAAGGGCTGCAAAGTATGAACTGCCTGAAAATATTTTCCCTATGGCTCCTTAAATTCTAACAATTAGCAGTGAATTTCCTTGAGGTAGCTTGAACTCCGAACAAATACTATTTTGAAAATTAGAAAAGGATTTTATACCTTACTGGGTAGCTCCCATTTTGGGGAATTTTTATCAATTTACCAATCTACTTCCGTTTTGTCATATGTATACATTTATTCAATAGATATTTACTGAGTACTAGTATATGTCTTATACTGTGGTACGGCTACCTGCCTAATTTCTATTTCTCCAGCAGTATTAATTATGATTTCAAATTTGTGGGCATTGGGTTTAGTGAAAGAATGTAAGGGAAAAAATGTTTTCAAAGCAATGCCGGAACATGAGGCATCCTGGAATTATGGATTGGCCATGATAGCAAATGATTCTAAGCAGCTATTAGGCAGCAAAAGAGCATGGAGACTGATAACTGGAGATGAGAAAAGAGGTTCTACTTGCTAGCATGTATGAGAAAGGAGTAAGTGGGTGTGATGGAATCCAAAGAAGACAGACTTATAGGCTTTGGTAATTATAAGGGGATTCAGAGATATTTATTTTTAAAGGTAATCAAAATAAGATACAGATAAATTAAGAGACTTGGACAAACATGTTGCCATTTAGTTCAAAAATTGAAGAAAATGCAAAAATTTGAACTTTCAGTCCATGAATTTTTCCCACTCTGTTAACTAGTTCCTCCTCCTATTTCACAATTTTGTCTAGAGCAAGCCCTGAGGAGACCTACTTTTTACTAGAACAGGGCTAATGCCCTATTGCCAGTGACATTTTATATGGATTTTCTTTTTTTCATGTCTACAATGGAAAAGAACAAACTGTTCTCACAATATATGGCAGAAATTATTCAAACTTTCTTGTTCTGCATATTTTATCTCTGGTGAATTTCTTAATGTGGGACACTTGCCCAAGTGCAGATATCATTTAAGGCATAGTCCTTCTACTATGTTTAAACATACTGTTTAAATGTCTTTGTGCCAACCTTTCCTATGAAATCCAATTGGTCTAGCATTTACTTAGATGACTAGTGATTGTGTTGCTATTCTTATTCAGTTACTATGTCAAACATACCAAAATGAATTTTCCGTATTTTCAAATTAGAAAATATTTTCACATTGTAGTAATAAAGAACGGGGACACCAATAAATACTCAAGCTGGATAATGCTGTGTATTTTTTAAATTAGTACTTGAGAAGCTTCTATATAAATAAATACTATTTATTCTATCTATAAATAAAAATAGAATACTAATTCATTTTTCTTGTGTGCATGATAGATCATAAATTGTAGAGACATATATGTGATGACCTTGATCTAATATTTTTTTTTTTTTTAGTATTCCTTATTAGGAAGGGCAATGGCTATTACCATCTGAGTCAATATGTCTTTTCTTAATCTCATGGTGCAATATACTAAAGAATAAAATTATAAACTACTGCCTAAGAAACCCTCATCCCTTGAGGGGAAGAGAGACTGGGAAAAATAAATCAGAACTGATAGACATCATAATTCATACACCATTTAGGGAATTCAGTGACACACTCGATGTTGCAGGAGGCAAAGGAATAAAACTTCTTTCTTCCCTGCCCATTTCCTTGTCCTTCTTTCTGTCCTACATTTATTGAATGCTTATTACCTTGTCTTGAAAATTTGCAGACTAATTGGAGAGGGAAACATACAATAAGATAAAGAATGATATGATAAATTCCCTACAAGAAGGGATAAGAAAAGTATTCAGAAACCCAAATGAATTACAAAATAGATTGACTTACTCCCTTGTCACTGTGTAAAGGGAGTGGTTTGGGGCCTTATTCCTATACACACTGAGGGCCTGCTTCCATGTTCTGCACTGGGCAATCTTGTACTGCCCATCCACTTCTACTGCTTGTGAGATTCTTTTCTCTATGTTCTAGTTCCTCCTGTGATTACACTTGTAGTATACATTCTGTTCCTCTGAAGTCAGCCTGGATTTTCCTCATGTGAGTCAAGAAGGCAACAACAGTTTTCCAAAACGTTTCAGAGAAGTTCACTCTTCCTACAACCAGCAACTGGTCAGTAGGTAGCTCCTCTGAATCTAGGCTGGTACTTAGGATTTGGAGAGATTTACCCACAGATAAAAATACTGATGAAAGGAAAATGATGGAGCAGAAAATGTTAGCAGATTGTTTAAGCTCATTTGTAGACAAAAAGTACCCACAGAATAAAAGGCATAATTCAGTGTACTTCAGGCATCACTGAAGCATTGATTCAGACCTTGTTGCCAAAGAGCTTACAGTTAAAATGGTAAGCGCATAAAAGGATATCCATGGATAGACAATAATACACTCTATTCTTTGGCAAAATGTAAAATTGGCTTTGCAATCTCTGTTTGTGTGTGTGTGTGTGTGTGTGTGTGTGTGCTTGTATAGTCACCATTTCCTTGGAATAGAAAGATGATATTCTTTGTTCTCTTCTGAATGGTTACAATTCTACTTTAAATGGCTATGCATTTCTGTTTTCATAGCACTAAACTACTTGCAGGGTGTGAAAATATTATTATTAATTTATTTAATTGACAGTAGACAGTAACAACTATTGCTTGATGCTATATAAATGGGCTTCTTTGGCTATTTAGTTCATAGTTCAGAAGTGGTTCAGTATTTATGGGCACTGATTAATTATATAATGTATTTTATTACGACTTGATTATTTCACACTGATGTCTTGGTAAGGTACAAACTTCTAAGACAGGGATGGATTAATTTTCCTCACGCTTCTGGTACTGCATAATCCCTAGCCCAGAAATGTGATTATAGCAGTTGCTCAAAAGAAAGAGGAAGCTGTTCAAGATATAAAAGAAAGATTATGTTCTTCAATTGCTTGTGGTGGGGTTAAACAGAGATCCATACATTGTAGAACTTCTAGTATATGAAAATCTGACTGCCAACATTTTCTTAGAATCATTGCATCTTAAGTGTCAGTTCCTGCTGTCAGAAGTGCTCCTTTGGTACAACCCCCAACGCCATCAAAGAAAAATGGGGAAGCAACTTGTGTTCCATGGTATCTTAACCCATGGCTAAAAATAAAATGATCAAGCCACACAAATCATGGAATTTTATTATAATAAATAATAAATTTTGTTATAAAATAGCAAGTGATCCATGGGTCATAGTAATTAGAAAGTCTATATTGTAGTGACTTTTACAGAAAAAATACCGTCTCTTCTCTCAGAAAAAAAGCTCTGGTAAAAATTGTCATTTATTGATATATAAGTTGATATCTTAAAAAAACTTTATGGAAAAACTTTCATCATATTTTGGTTTTGCACATGTATTTTATTCTTCACCTTTACAATCTAAACAAACTTTGCTTCTTGGTTGGTGCATGACTGATTTGGCAGCAAAGTAAAACTAAAGGCTATTGAAATGGCAGTATGAACTCTGTAATGAAAAGCTTTTGTAAAACTTTTGATTGGTTGCTTAATTCCATGGTAATCAAGTAAAACTGGCATTTCCTTCAGGGCATGCTGTAAGATCAGGAAAAGCTAATTACCTGTTCCCTGCATTTTGCTTCTACTCTCCTTTTCTAAAACAGGGTAGACTCTTCTTTTTTATTTGGAGTAAAGATTACTTTCAAATACAACCAGATAGATGGTAAAGAGAATGATACACTTACCAGTAGAATTAAAAAGTGAATAGTTATGTAGAATCTTTAAAATGCCATGTAGGAACAGTTTGTTCTTAATGGACACATGTTTTGCTATTGAACATATATATACGGTATTACATGAACTTAAGTGTTCGATAATGGTACTTGTAGCTGCTGTGGGTAGATATTAAACAGAAGAATCCAAAAGCCCATATATGGATATCAGATTTTTTTTATAAAATAGGCATCTGCATTAGGTAAAGTTAAATTATTTATTAATTTCTTTTGTATTTTTTAAAACAAACCATCCTATGTTATTAAGAAAAGATTACGGCAGATATATCACAGGCAACATTGGATTTACTCATTCATTTGGGTATTACTTCATGTTTGATCTCTCAATTTTGAGTCGTTCTTTGAAAATTTACCATCTGCTAATTTTGAGTCTTTTCTTCTGTCTCACTCCCAGTGCACCAAAATCAATATACTGGTCAACCAAGCAAAGAAAACAATATTATCATCAGTTATAAAGGAATCATGAATATGTAGCCTGCATTCAGTTTCACCTTCATTGTATCACTGAATATAATGATTTCTCGACGAAATATCATGTCCATGGGCCTCTAGGTGAATAACCTCTCATGTCGGTTAGACCCCTAAAACATTTATGACTTGTTGCTGCTACATTTTGGTTTTACTGTTGAGGAAAAAAAGTCTTTGCAATCTATTGGTTAATATATGTAGTTGACAGCAGTGTTTATACAGTAAGTTGGCATTCATGTTTGCAAACCATAATGAAGAAGAAAATATTTGTTCCACATATGTAGTAGGAGTTATTGATATCTTTTTAATTTTGTTCAAACATGTTAGAAATTTTTCAAATTTATAGAAAGATTAAAGGGATTGTACAGTGAACCTATATACCTAACACCTAGATTCTAAAATTAATATTTTTTATCATCTTACACTTAAGTATCCATCTACCCATCTCTCTATTCCTCCATCAAAGAACCATGGGATTTTTATGTATCTCAAAATAAGTTGCAGACATCAGAGTGCTTCCTCCTATATATTTCGGCATGTACATCATACCGTTCAATACTGTTTAGTTTTTATGCTTTTGAGATAAAATTTACATACAATAAAATGCACAAATCTCAAGAGTGAATTTTCTGAGTTTATGCAAATGCACACAACCTGTGTAAATCAAATCCCTATCAAGATATAGATCTAAAGGCCTAAAATGTTCTCTCATGTCTCTTCCCAGTCATCTGCTCCACAGGCAACTGCTGTTCTTCTTTGTTTTTTTCCCACTAAGGATTAGATTTGCCTGTACTAGAACTTCATGCGGATGATATCACACAGAATGTATTCTTGTGAAAGTCTTCTTTATGCAGCATTATGTTTTGTGAATTTATTCATGTTACCTCATATATCAGTTTTATATTTTTTTATTGCTAAGTATACCATTGTATGAACATACCACTAATTTTTTTTTAATCCATTCACCAACAGCATTTAATTTGTTCCAGTTTTGGGGTATCATATATAAAGCTACCATTAACCGTCTTGTACCGGCAAATTTTTATAGATATATATTTCTATTTCTCTTGGGTGAAACCTAGGAGTGAAATTTCTGGGTCCTTTTCAAATTTTACTTATAAAAATAAATAAAATAAATTATTATTCCTTTTTTTTGCAAAAATATAAAAAAGGAAAGAACACAAAAATAGCCCAAATAAAATAGCCCAAAGGACCCCTACTGATTCTAATCATCATGATACAAAGTGAAATTATCCTTTCATGAGTAATGAGCTAAAATATACCTCAGTATGTGATAAACTAAACTCAGTTTTATGACTTTTAATGTGTTATTGTTTATTTCCTTAAAAGACTGTAGATTCACTTAGTAGTTGAAAGTATTTTGGTAAATTTATTTCAGAGTCTCAGATTCTTACATAAGATTTTCTATAAGTCTTGTTTTTATCTATTATTGAATGAATGAATGTGCATTACATAAGGCATCTTAGGCTTTCAGGTAGCAAAAGCTAGCATTTGATGACTTGTTTCATGTGTATTTCTGACTACAGCATCTAACACGAGTACTTGAATTCACAATATGTAAATATATATCCAAAATATATTAACTGAATTTGCAATATATAAAGTTACCATTAAAAATAAGGACTAAAATAATTACTCTGAATACTACAGATCCCAAAATAGCTTTAAAAAAATGTGTCTGGACATCATCTATATAAGAAAGTTTAACAGTGTCCCTCACGTAAAATATGGAAACTAAGGTAGTTTCATCTCATTGCACATTACATGAATGATTTGTAAAATTCAGGCTTGGGAGCCAAACATGTATATTAATTATATTAAATATGTTTCAGTGTCAAAAATAAATCTATTTTTGAAAATCAGCAATAAACCAAGTGATTAGAAATGGAAAGCTTAATATATTTTTCCACAGCTTCCTTGAAAAATACATCTAAATAATGTAAATAGATATAAATTTTCCACATACGTACTGCAGCTTACATTTACTTTACCACTAAAGTTTTATGTTAACCATTACATTTAAAGAGAAGAAGAAAATTTATATTCGCCAAATAAATTTGGATGCATATGTTAATACATATTCATTCTACTGAACAATATCACCATCTGTTTCCGTATTTACATGGTTTTTGGCATAAGAAAGATAAAACAAAATTACACATTTTTACAGAATTTAATGATAATAATTGTAATCAAGTCCAACTTTATGTGGAGACAGGTCTTCTTGGCACTTAAGTATTTTTCCAAGTCCTTCAAATTAATTTAACTGTAAAAGATGATAAAACTTAGCATAGTCTGCCTTTACATTGTATAAAGTTCCATGTTTATTTTTCCTTCATGCTAGGGCACATATATTTGTGTGTGTGTGTGTGTGTGTGTGTGTATTGGCAACTCACCAAAACTGTCAAATGGTAAAATTCATTACCCTTCCTAAAAAGTAGAAGAAAAGAAAAAATATATTATTCTCTTAACAATTTAACAGAATGCAAAAACAAGGAAACAAACTGGGCATTGTACTCTGAGCTTAGATTCTAGAAATATTTTATAGCAAAATCTGAAAATCAATGAAATGTGAATTTAGTTGCATGATGACTTTTACATTAACCACTTACCTGTAATTTCATTAAAAAATAGAGTTTTATACACTGCACTGTATTATAAAAGGTTTTCTCTATCTCTTATCAGATATCCATGTATGAAATGTAAAAATTACCATATTTATTTCTATTTGAGACCTAGCCTAGAGTTTTGCATGTTGATTTCAATTACAGTTGTATCCAAGTACCTATCTTTTCTCCAGGAGGGTTTTGGGCATAGAGTAAGATGTGCAGAACACTTTGTATGAGACCTTTCCTTTAAAGAGTATTGCTAGGAAGAATTTCCTGGGTAACATTAAGTACTTTAGAAATTTAGAGTTCAAGGAAAATCAGTATTCTTGTCATTTTTTTGGTACTTATTTAGAACCTCATTTTAATGAAACCAAAGTCATGGAGACTATCTCCCATGAGCCCCTAAAATATCCTTCAACTTGGTCAGAGTTCTACTAGCTAAGCGTTATTACACATTCTATTAGTTGCTAGAGAATGAAGATGAAAAAGTGAAAAAAAAAATTAAGGCAAATCCATCAACACTATCAAATGAAGGTCAACTTACTTACACTCACCTTTTTGATGATGGATCCAGAGCTTAAGTTTGGCATAAAAAATTCAGTGTCACCACTAAATCAGCACCTCCTGGATAGAACTGAAAATGTTAAGAGATTCAAATATAGATATAACTTCTAAGTGCTTTTAAAATAAACAAAGCCAGAGCAAAGATGCCTGACCTATGACCAAAACTGTGCCTATAACTTTTATTATCTTGGTGAAATGATAGTAAATAATTCAGATTATGCTTAGTAATAACTTGTATTTAGAAAAAATAAATTCAAGTGTTACTATGTAAGTTTAAGAATATGATTTGCCTTATAATTCTTCCTTATATTTCACATCAAATATTAACACAGAACAATATTTAACTCAAGATGTATAAAGCATATGAGATAAAAAATAAAAATAATACAAATATGTTAGTTAAAAAACATATCAAATGAATGCATGAATTCAGAAGACTGGCAGGTCCATCAGATGTTTAAGAATGCCTACTAGGTAAACAAAAGCTTGTTTGAAATAAAAATAGCTCTTTAGAAGTGATTTGAAATGTTCATTTTAAAAAGGAGGTAGATTTTCTTCATTTGCCGTGCAGGACCAATTTATGTGTTTGACAACATGCTGGTAACGTAACTGAAAAGTTTTGCTATACGCAGGTATACAGATGTTGAACATATCCCATGTTCTTGAAATAAACTCTGAATTTGGAGGTGTTGCTACTTTTTAAAGCCTGTGACTATGTCTTTAATGACCATTCCAAATTGCAACTTATCACTTAGCTGTAGAGTTTTACACTGGTGATTAATTGTAATTTTTTATGTTAGACTGCTATAATGTAAACCTAACAATATTTAAACTACTATAAATTCACTAGTATCAAATAAGACTTCACATGTTATGGCCACATTTAAGAATTATCTTGTAGTAAATATATCTAATATCTTACCATATAATTTCATAGCAGTATTTAAGAGTAATTTAGCATGGCCAGCATGTAAAAAATAATCCTGTTTTCTTTCTCTTTCTAAAGGCAATGAATTTGACATGCATCATAGGTATTTAAATTCACTCCCTAGAAATCTTGTTTATGTGATGTGAGTAGTATAAGGAAATAATTGTTTTTAAAGTTCCTAATATAATGCTAAATTTTTACAGCTTATTTCTTAAACTAATTTTGTATACATTTTCTACATAAAATTAATAATTTATATGTTTTAATTTGGCACCACAAATAAGATTGAGGTATAACTATAAGAAGTAAACTGTTTAGTCCAACTTCTGCGATAGGTGTTACTCTTTAAGATGTTAGGACCATTGTTTAAATAATGTCCTCTCTAATATAATACTCAGATTAAAAAAAATTTTGGGTCCTTCATCTGATTTTCTCCAGAAAATTGATGTAAAATGTTCATTTACATATGGACTATAATTTTCTTACTCTCCAAATTTGACTTATCTTAACCCACTTTTGAACGTTTTGACTTTAGCCCACAATATTCATTAATGTTTGCTCTTCCCATTTAAATTTGACTTTAAAGTATTCTATTATCGACTATTTAGCTTTTCTCTTACATTTTTTATTAAAACACTATGGACCAAATTTTATTATAAATAATATCATTGATAATACAGATTTAATTTTAAATTGTTTCAGCTACATATCCTCATGTATACAACTCTCATTTATTGCTTGCTTTATTTTTGTTCATTTCTCAAATCATATCCCTCCTTCATGAATGCCTGTGTCTCTAGAAATTTTCACTGAATTATAATTTCATCGCCAACAGTCTAACTGTAAAAGTACCATTTCTACTGTCAAGTTGAAAACACAAACCCACTTAGACATATCCAGTGTTGTTTCCACCAAAGATGACTGCTAATCAAAAGATTATGTTAATAGTGGTTGTTACATGTTGTTTAACCCTTGACCTTTTTGGTACTTCTGAAGAAAGGAGAGAGAAGAAGAAAGAGGAGAGGAGAGAGGGAGGAAGGAAGGAAGGAAGGGAGGGAAGGAGGGAGGGAGGGAGGAAACCACATATATATTGATATTTGGCAATACAGAACTTTTTCTTTTGGTCTGTATTTATCAATTCCTATAAAGGCCTTCTGTCCCATTTTCCACCTTCTCTGCAGAATTCTAAGAGTGGCCATTCATTTATTGAATGTTCCAGAAAATGGAACTCATTTTGCAAAAGAGAATAGACTACTCCCAGAAAGAGGATAGTTTCATTGTTTCAGGAATGGTTTAGAATCACCTGAATCCTGATTTACTGAAATCTGTTTTGAAAGCTTTTAATAGGGAGCCAGGTACTGTATTTGAGAAGAACAGAGTCTAAGAAAGAAATAACCTGGTGGTTTCATTTACTGTTGCACTCAAAGATAAAATAACTCACTTTTATTTACATTTACAACATTGGTTTTAAACATGAATTACTTTAACTTTCCATCTTTTGCCAAACTCTTTTATACTTCCTTTGGATAAAATGGTTTTTGTCCTAGAATTATTACATTGGCTATAAACTTTTATTACTTCATTTCTCATCTGCTTTGGTTTTATTGATCACAGTTATAGAGCAGAACAAAACTTTGAAATCAAATGTTGAGTAGCATACATTGTTAAAACATTCGGCAGAGATAATCCGAAGAGATAATTTGTTTTCCTTTGTTTTAGACTTAAATGAAATGAAGAATGTCAGCAAAATGACCTCCCGAGTTCTCAAAATATAAATTCCCCAATGCCCCAGTAAAATATCCTGCCTTCAGTGCTCAACTTACGCCAAGATTTAATGATCTCCAAAGTATTGATTTTATCTTCATTTTCCTGAAATAATAACTTCTTATGATAATAAACCTTCATACTCTAGACAACTCATTCATGTATAGAGAAATCCATCTTCTTTTTACACAATAATTTTTGGTCTAAATAGCGAAGTCTTTTCTTTTTAAAGAAATAGGTGCCTATTTCAACGTTAATCATTGTCCTTTTTATTCAATTTGCATAAAATAGTCTAAGGTCGAAAGTAAAGCAATATTTCTAGCTATTACTTTTCCCAATAGAATCTGATCAGTATCTTCTTCCTTATAAAGTGAAAATATCTCATCATTGTTATTATCTTCATCTAAACTTATTATTTATTTATTACTTGGACTGCCATCCCTCTCACAGTTTAAAGATAAATGTGAAAACCTAGCTAAAATATTTAATACATAAACAAATTTTGTAGTTGTCTTTTTAGGTTGATTTTTGGGTTTCTGGCTGGAAACATGAGAGATTAAATTCTGAGTCAGTGCAAGTTTCAGTAGAAATAAGCTGAATGTATTTTGGACACGGTGAGTTGGACGTATGTGTAGGGAATGTTTGTGGATATGTCTGTACGTAAGGTCACCTGGGGTAAATGAGGAGGAAAATAGAACAAGAGAAACACAAATGAGGACAAAGGCTGAGAAATCCCAGCTTTGAAGGGTAGGTTGGAGAAAGGGAAGACTGAAACTGAGTAAAAGAATGAACGTGCAGAAAGAAGTAAGAAACCAAATGTCAGCAGTATGCCTTGAATGTGGAAGTCAGAAGAGGGTTCTAGTAGGAAAGAAGGGTTGACCTAGTAAAATGTTTCAGATGATGGAACTGATATTAGAAGCATCCACTGAGTTTGCCAAACAGGAAGTTGTTAATAATCTTGGTGGGAAGAGTTTCATTAAGAAAGAAAAATGGGGGACTTCCCTGGCTGTCCAGTGGTTAAGACTTTGCCTTCCAGTGCAGGGGGTGCAGGTTCGATCCCTGGTTGGGGAGCTAAGATCCCACATGCCCTGCAGCCTAAAAAACAAAACATAAAGGAGAAGCAAAATTGTAACAAATTCAGTAAAGACTTTAAACATGGTCCACATGAAAAAAAATCATTAAAAAAAAAGGAAAAGTGAAAACCATGTGGAGTAGGTTACAGAATAAATGAGATGTGAGAAGTCAAGACTACAAACTCCACTTTGAAAAAGCTTGAGTGTTAAGAAACTGGGAAAAAGTGGTTATTTGAAGGAGATAGATTTGTTTTATTCTGTATTCCATCTGTATTGTGATTTTTTTGAAACCAAGAGTATATGTTAATTTTTCCAGTAAAAAATTACTTAATAAAAAATAACAAAAATCATCTGTAAGCTCACTATTCAGAAAATGTGTTAACATTTTAGAGTCTATTCTTCTGGGCTTTACTTTAACTCATATATGGCATATGTCAGATAATGTAGTACAGCCATTTTGTCATTTGTTTTTTTCCCAAATAAAAATTTCTCATATGAAAAAAAAAAGAAAAAAAATGAAAAAGCTTGAGTGTGAAGGGAAGAAAAGTAGTAATAGCTAGGGTATAGCTCTTTTTCTTTTCTTTTTTTTTTTTTTTAGATGAGAGAGATGAGTTTGAGGACAATCTTTCCCAATACCTTTCTGTGAAGACAGATTTAATGATCTCTCCATTTCTTTCTTAGTACTGTGAGTAAATTTTAGGAGTTAGGTGGTCTGTTTAATTTTAAATTTCCCATAGCCAGTATATTAGGGAGGAAGAATAATCAAGTGCCTTCATTTTTTTTCAGGATGCAAAATCCTTTTATAGCTTCTATCTCAACCAACTAAGAAATGTTAAATATGATATTTTTTCATACATCTTCACTCAGCAAGTTAAATCTTGATCAGTCCTAGGATTATCCCTAGTGAGAGAATAAATACAACCATTCTGCCTACAGAAAAGGGGACAATGTCAGGGCTGTTCCTCTACAAACCTGTAGCCTACAAATCCTACGGCAGCTCCTTCCCTCTTCCCCTTCCCCACAATAAAAGCCCAGAAGCCTTGCCTTCTTCAAACAGTACAAAAATGCCTTTAAAAAAGCCTTTGCTTGTTGCGAATACAGCTTTAGTGGAGAGAGGTAGAAAAAATAATTGGATCAACTCACATCAGGAGATTTTAAGATACAATCTGATAAGTTTTATAAAGAAATTCTTGTTCCTCAGTAGCCACCTACAAGGCAAATCAAATGGCTTATTAAAACATTAATGCTGTGCTTGCAGTCAAAGTTATGCTGAATGAGATGCCCTAATGCCTTATACATTAAAATTACAGGATCCTTGTAAAATGGCATCATATTTAATGCTTTTTTCCAAGTGTCATCTATAATGGATTAAACACAGTGAATAAAATATCTAATGACATTTCCTCTTGCTCACCTTGCAAAACTGATTATTGGCATTGAAGAGGCACTATGTCTTTACTAAATAAGCATAAAAATTTTATGTTCAGTGTAGTTATAGAGCAGTGTGGACTCATGCTGCTCCCCCTACCTTCCCACTACACTACTTTTCCAGTAGAAAAACATATTTTTTAAAAGGATCAGAGATCTGGGAATTTTAAAACCTTACAGGGATTGTCCACATCAGAACAGAGAAACAGTTATAAATGAACAAATACATTTAAAAGATCCAGTCAGAGTTCTGTGGGGTATCATAATGTCTGAATCGATCTCACTCTTAGATTTCAGTCACTGATCAAAACAGTACCGTCCACCCAAATCCCAAAACAGTACCGTCCACCCAAATCCAGAGCTCTGCCTCACCTATGGTTGGTTAACTGTCCGTTAAGGAACTTGAATTGCTTCCAAGACATTTTGTTTTCCTTGTGGTAGGAGCAACTTGTCTTTCCTCAAACACTCACAGCTACCAACACTCTCATGATGGATGGGAGTGTGCCTACTCAAAACTGGATTTGATGTACATACACTGGGGTTAATTTTTTTGAGGTGGGAGGGAGAAGAAGATACAGAGGTTTTTGTTTTGTTTCATTATCTCAAAACAGGTTATTTTTTTGAACTCAGTATGGAAAGAGGAAACACTTCATATTTCTAATAAATCGTCTGATTTAAGTATGAAGTGAGTTCAACCCTGCTGTTCAATAACATATTTGAACCCTGGATATGTATACAAGCACGGTGCCAGACACCCAGCAGAGTACAAAAGGTAAAGATTTGTGTGCTGCGTGGTACTTTGCAACTTAGATGGAGAACCTAATTACCAAATGCAAATACCTGAAGCACTAATGTGAAAGAACACACTCATGTGCACAGAAAATATCCTGCTGAGATTGGCCATGGAGCAGCTGGAAACGGAACATAAAGTACTATTGTTAGGTGCTGAGTGGATGTGGACAGCCCCAGACTAGCATCATATGAGACCGTAGGTCTGCAGGTTTTTACCTTTTCCAACTTATGGGTCTGCACTCTCTCTGGACTCTTTTGACCACTGTAAGGAACTAGGGAGGCTTCAGGGATCCACATGTACTCACTGTGAAAGTGATATCCTTTGCTCTGCTTGCTCTTCATTCAGTAATAAGGCAACATAAAAGTAGTCTTGAACCAATAATGAATTGTCATTCTTGCCAGTCTTTGAAATTCAGCCGTTTATGGTATTTCGAAGAACGACTTCCACGCACAAAAGGCTAAGAGTGCTAGAATACGCAATCTTATAATTATCACTGAATACCTACTATGAGTCTTGCACAGGATGTGAGAGAATTCATTAAGAAAGACTAGCATGTGGCAGAGCTCATAGAGGAAGTGGGGAGATTATAATGCAAATTTGATCTGTATATCTTTTTTTTTAAACATCTTTATTGGAGTATAATTGCTTTACATTGCTGTGTTAGTTTCTGCTGTATAACAAAGTGAATCAGCTATACATACACATATATCCCCATATCCCCTCCCTCTTGCATCTCCCTCCCACCCTCCCAATCCCACCCCTCTAGGTGGTCACAAAGCACCGGGCTGATCTCCCTGTGCTATGCGGCTGCTTCCCACTAGCTATCTATTTTACATTTGGTAGTGTATATATGTCCATGCCACTCTCTCACTTCGTCCCAGCTTACCCTTCCCCCTCCCCGTGTCCTCAAGTCCCTTCTCTACTTCTGTGTCTTTATTCCTGTCCTACCCCTAGGTTCTTCAGAACCCTGTTGTTTTTTTATTTAGATTCCATATATATGTGTTAGCATATGGTATTTTCTCTTTCTGACTTACTTCACTCTGTATGACAGACTCTATGTCCATCCACTTCATTACAAATAACTCAGTTTCATTTCTTTTTATGGCTGAGTAATATTCCATTGTATATATGTGCCAGATCTTCTTTATCCATACAACTGTTGGTGGACACTTAGGTTGCTTCCATGTCCTGGCTATTGTTAATACTGCTGCAATGAACATTGTGGTACATGACTCTTTTTGAATTATGGTTTTCTCAGGGTATATGCCCAGTAGTGGGATTGCTGGGCTGTTTGATAGTTCTATTTCAAGTTTTTTAAGGACCCTCCATACCGTTCTCCATAGTGGCTGTATCAATTTACATTCCCACCAACAGTGCAAGAGGGTTTCCTTTTCTCCACACCCTCTCCAATATTTATTGTTTTTAGATTTTTTGATGATGGCCATTCTGACTGGTGTGAGGTGATACCTCATGGTAGTTTTGATTTGCATTTCTCTAATGATTAGTGATGTTGAGCATCTTTTCATGTGTTTGTTGGCAATCTGTATGTCTTCTTTGGGAAAGTATCTATTTAGGTCTTCTGCCCATTTTTGGCTTGGCTTGTTTGTTTGTTTTGATATTGAGCTGCATGAGCTGCTTGTATATTTTGGAGATTAATCCTTTGTCAGTTGCTTTGTCTGCAAATATTTTCTCCCATTCGGAGGGTTATCTTTTTGTTTTGTTTATGGTTTCCTTTGCTGTGCAGAAGCTTTGAAGTTTCATTAGGTCCCATTTGTTTATTTTTCTTTTTATTTCCATTTCTCTAGGAGGTGGGTCAAAAAGGATCTTGCTGTGATTTATGTCATAGAGTGTTCTGCCTATGTTTTCCTCTAAGAGTTTTACAGTGTCTGGCCTTACATTTCGGTCTTTAATCCATTTTGAGTTTATTTTTATGTATAGTGTTAGAGAGTGTTCTAATTTCATTCTTTTACATGTAGCTGCCAGTTTTCCCAGCACCACTTATCGAAGAGTCTGTCTTTTCTCCATTGTATATTCTTGCCTCCTTTATCAAAGATAAGGTGACCATATGTGCTTGGGTTTATCTATGGACTTTCTATCCTGTTCCATTGATCTATATTTCTGTTTTTGTGCCAGTACCATACTGTCTTGATTACTGTAGCTTTGTAGTATAGTCTGAAGTCAGGGAGCCTGATTCCTCTAGCTCCGTTTTTCTTTCTCAAGCTTGCTTTGACTATTCAGGGTCTTTTGTGTTTCCATACAAATTGTGAATTTTTTGTTCTAGTTCTGTGAAAAATTGATAGTTTGATAGGGAATGCATTGAATCTATAGATTGCTTTGGGAAGTATAGTGATTTTCACATCGTTGATTGTTCCAATCCAAGATTGGATTCTTCCAATCCAAGAACATGGTATATCTCTCCCTCTGTTTGTATCATCTTTAATTTCTTTCATGAGTGTCTTATAGTTTTCTGCATACAGGTCTTTTGCCTCCTTAGGTAGGTTTATTCCTAGGTATTTTATTCTTTTTTTTGCAGTGATAAATGGGACTGTTTCCTTAATTCCTCTTTCAGATTTTTCATCGTTAGTGTATAGGAATGCAAGAGATTTCTGTGCATTAATTTTGTATTCTGCAACTTTACCAAATTCATTGATTAGCTTTAGTAGTTTTCTGGTAGCATCTTTAGGATTCTCTATGTATACCATCATGTCATCTGCAAACACTGACAGTTTTACTTCTTCTTTTCCCATTTGGATTCCTTTTATTTCTTTTCCATCTCTGATTGCTGTGGCTAAAACTTCCAAAACTCTGTTGAATAATAGTGGTGAGTGTGGGCAACCTTGTCTTGTTCCTGATCTTAATGGAAATGGTTTCAGTTTTTCAACATTGAGAATGTTGGCTCTGTTTTTATCATATATGGCCTTTATTATGTTGAGGTAAGTTGCTTCTATGCCTCCTTTCTGGAGAGTTTTTATCATAAATGGGTGTTGAATTTCGTCAAAAGCTTTTTCTTCATCTATTCAGATTATCATATGGTTTTTATCCTTCAATTTGTTAATATGGTGTATCACATTGATTGATTTGCATATATTGAAGAATTCTTGCATTCCTGGGGAAAACCCCACTTGATCATGGTGTATGATCATTTTAATGTGCTGTTGGATTCTGTTTGCTAGTATTTTGTTGAGGATTTTTGCATCTGTGTTCATCAGTGATATTGGCATGTAGTTTTCTTTTTTTGTGACATCTTCGTGTGGTTTTGGTATCAGGGTGATGGTGGCCTCATAGAATGAGTTTGGGAGTGTTCCTCCCTCTGCTATATTTTGGAAGAATTTGAGAAGGATAGGTGTTAGCTCTTCTCTAAATGTTTGCTATAATTCACCTGTGAAGCCATCTGGTCCTGGGCTTTTGTTTGTTGGAAGATTTTTAATCACAGTTTCAGTTTCAGTGCTTGTGATTAGTCTGTTCATATTTTCTATTTCTTCCTGGTTCAGTTTCGGATGGTTGTGCTTTTCTAAGAATTTGTCCATTTCTTCCAGGGTGTCCATTTTATTGGCATATAGTTGCTTGTAGTAATGTCTCATGATCCTTTGTATTTCTGCAGTGTCAGTTGTTATTTCTCCTTTTTCATTTCGAATTTTGTTGATTTGAGTCTTCTCCCTTTTTTCTTGATGAGTCTGGCTAATGGTTTATGAATTTTGTTCATCTTCTCAAAGAACCAGCTTTTGGTTTTATTGATCTTTGCTAATGTTTCCTTCATTTTTTTTTCATTTATTTCTGATCTGATCTTTATGATTTCTTTCCTTCTGCTAACTTCGGGCGTTTTTTTAATTCTTCTTTCTCTAATTGCTTTAGGTCTAAGGTTAGGTTGTTTATTTGAGATTTTTGTTGGTTCTTGAGGTAGCATGTAGTCTGGGCAGCCTAACAGGAATTTTGAGCCTGCAGCTCATGTAACTCGATTTTCATGACTAAAAATATTATAATATGGACATACATAAGTGTATATATATATAGCTAAATATATGTAAATATAAGCATATATTTATTTTATTTTTATAATTTGGGTAATTGTTTACCATTACCAACTAGTATAATCTATCGGTCTATTGTTTTACTCGAAAACTGGGTTCTGTGGTATTTTACCTACATCTTGTACCTATTCTCTTTCATTAAGGTAATGTGACATAACTACCTAAAGTTCATTTTCAGGTTAATGATCAAAGAAAATATGTTTCAATTTTCCAATACACTCATGCGTCATATATTCAGTCCATTGTTATCAAAATAACACCCCTACTGGCAGACTGTGTTATATTGTTTTTGTTCAGAAAATCCAATCACAGATTTGGATTTGTGTTGGCTGTTTGGACAGAAAGGACTGTAGTGTCCTGTTACGTCTTCCTATTCATGACTACCTGGTGACACTACCTTGTGCAGTGACATACTTTGTGACTTTGAGGACTTATAAGACTAATACAGTTTGTTATATGGGAATAGGGCTTGTCTTATTAACACCCTACTGGCAACGAGGTTCTAAAGTTGAGGACTAAGATGTGCTTAAGAGAGCTGCCCAAATTGCAGCAGGACCCCCTACAACTTACCAAGAGGTGGAAGAGTCAGCTATGTTCAGCCTGCAGGCTCCCCATTCTCTAGTCTATATGATCAGAATGAAGAAGAGAGACAAAGGTTGGATCAGAATCCCAAGTTCTCAGTTTAACAGGAAATGTGCTGGCTCTTCCCTTCCATTCTCAGTGAGGGGAAGGAGATTAAGAAAGGGCTAGTTAATTCTTGCTTGGACCCAGCAAGCCCCATAGAGTCAACATGCTTCCAAAGACTCCACAGTTTGCTTGTTCCAAATGTCAATTGGCTTGACTTAGAATGTGAGGTACTTAGTGGTTTTTTTACCTTGTTTGACAGTTTAGGAGCAACAAACCTGTTTCACTCCACATCCTGTTTGTTACATGTTTACAGTGGAAGAATAAAATACTTATTTTTCACCTCTTCAAAGTATATAGCCACCTTTTAAAAATGTCACTTCCATCTTCATTCAGAGGCTCTGTTTTATATCTTTGAAAATGGATCCTTTGCTGACACTTAAATAGTCTAGATTTAGTGAGTCAAAGGAAGAGTACAAGTATTTTGAATGCAATGTTGTGAATCACTTTTTGTACATTCTGTTAATACTAGTGAAATATTACTGCATTATAAGGATTCTTCATTGTAACTAATGTTTTATTTTTCACTGTTGGAAGATATGAGTTGAATGTGTCTGAATAAGACTGGCATGATTCAGTAATCAAGCTGAAAATACAGGTGCATATGTTAAGCAATACTCTCTGAAGAGTAGTAATATAGCCTATATTCAGTATCTGGGGAACTGCAATAAAATGCCTCTAAGAACAGAAAAATGAGAGATGTAAGATGGCATTTTTTTAAACTGCAAGACGAATACCCAATGAATCAGTATGTAGGTATGGAATCGCCTAAAAGAGACAAAATTGTTTTTACCATAGCAGTACTGGGGCTATAATGTGAATGAATGTATTAATATATTCAAAGGGGAAAATGTGGTTGAGAATGAGTTTGTCAGCCATGGAGACATGGGAAAAGGAGTATTTCAGAGGGAAAGCTGGCTCATTCAGATGCTGCCAAACAGAACTTTCACCAGTGGCCAGTCTTACCTTGATATATTTAAGTATTTGGTAATTTAATTGGCTTTAAATATCTGATTGCTTGGATATCAAGCAGTCTTTTGCTTATATTTTGACTTCCCATTTATGTCATCCCACATTTCAATTTCTCTAATCCGTGTTACTGTTATTTCTCATGGCAAATAAATACATTAGGGTTTTGATTTTATTCTGATTGAAACTATGTTTTAAAGGAGTACATTAGCATTCTGATTTTATATATCTCTTTCGGTTGAACGTGAGCTCTCCCATGAGAAAAGGGTCCTTATCTCTACAGGGACAAAGCGGGGTTAAGGTACACTCAAGGTATAGGACCAGACCTGGGATGCAGACAGTCCTCACCAGTCTAAGAGTCTTCTGTGGAAACAGCCCAGCTTCAAGGTATGTCTCCTGCTGAGGATTCCTAATGACATTCTGGATCCATTGTAAGGGTTTTAACCAATTCTTCTGGTTAGCAAAACTCCAATATTGTATGATAACATATATCAATAATAAATATAGTGAAGTTATATAACTATCACATTAGGCTCATGCATTTTAAATTTTATATTTTAACTTTTAAAAATTTGAACTACTTTATCTTATATGGTTATTATATTTAACATAACATATACATAATCTTTATTCCATACCCCATAATTTCCTACATATTGTGTTGGAGTTTTAGTAGTTGTTAGAAAAATACACACATATTATACATGCTACTTTGCCACAAGTATTTATTTTCCTGTTAATTATACAAATACAAGTTTTAAGAGCACTTTTTAAATACTATTTCATAGTATGCTTGTACCATTAATGTATTTTTGATTCTGTCTAGATAAATATTCAGATGGCTTTCTGTTTTTGCCACCATTAGTAAAGGTATAATAAGTATCCTTAAATGTAGATGCTTTCACACCATTATTTTTATATTTGTAGGATAGTTTCCCAAAGATGGTGTTACTATGTTAAAATTTGCATTTTTTAAAAATGTGAAAGCTATATTGGATTATTTTCTAAAATGAAGTTAGTGTTTCACATTTCTGCATGTATAAAAGAGTCCAATCCCCAGATTCCTCATCAACTCTCCATGTTAACTCTTTGTAAACTTTGCTTATATGATGGGCAAAAATGGTATTTTTTTGCCATCTTAATTAGCATTTTACTAAATATTAAAGAGATTACACATCTATTAATATGTGTTTTTGAGATGTGCATTCTCTTCTATAAATTATCTTTTCATATGCTTTTTTTCCGATTAGAATGTCTTTTTCTTATTAATTTGTAGGTGCCCTTTATTTATTAACACTGTAGTTCCTTTTTGGTTCATATATGTTGTAAACCTCTCCCCCCATTCTGTGGTTTCTCTTCTGACTTCATTTTTGGTGTCTTTGGTTACCTATAAATATACACATTTTACTCATACATAGTCAGATATGCTTATCTCTTCCTTTTGGCTTCAGGTTTTCTGCCTTACAGACCTCTCCCAACAGATAACAGAAAATTTTATAAATTTCCTATAATACTTTATCCTCATATTTATATGTGTAAATCATTAGCTCACCTCAATTTAAATTATATGCTTTGACTTAGGATTCTAAGTTTGTTTTCTTCAAGTAAGTATATTATAGGTAGAAAAACTCAGAAAATTACTAATGATATTAAGATTTACATTCTTTGCTGCCTGTTGGTATAGTTTTGAGAGCATAAATGTAGCATCTAATCAAGAAATAAACTTATTATGTAAGTAAGTCTATTTAGACTACTGGTCTTCAAATTTGAGGACATGTTGTAAATATTTTATGTGATGCACAATGCATTAGGTAAGATGACAAACATCTTAGGTGGCCAGAAGGTGAAGGTGGGTTATATTATTGTCCCTATAGTGATACGTTCCTAGGTTGCTACTTTCCAGTTTATGAAATCTCAGGATGTTGCCAGGCTTTTTGGCTTTTCTAGGGTGAATCCCAAGAGCCTGGGTGGTTATGCTCCTCTGAATTTTTGATTATCACCAGTATCAGAAGGTAGAATTAATAGATTAAAAGGGAATTTTTTCCCAGTGATTTAAGAATGGACCTTAAGCACATATCCCTGTATAAACATAAATAAAACTTATAAACAGCTGCCTAATTGAATTAATTATACCACTTGTAACTATTCCATTAAACTAGGTAGGGGTGACAGTGACTAATACCTAGTTGAAATCAATGTGATTTTAGTTCTTTTAATTGTGACAAGGTGGGGTGGAAGCTAGAGTGGAGAGGATATCAGGAGAGTAGCATGTGGAAACCTTGAAGTCCCCAAAGCTGCTTCCCCTGAGTGAATACTATGTGCATTAGTCTTACCTGGCATTTCCTTTGTTTTCATGTGAAATATGTCTGTAGACCGGTGATGAATTTTCACCAGCTCTTAGCAGAATGAATATTTACAAAGGGCAGTATTAATCTGCAGTGGTCCAGTATTCTGAGATGATGTCATTTCCCTTACTGTTTTTTTGTTAAAATACCACTTATTTTATGAATCTATAGTGATCACTTTTGTTGCTTGATTAGTGCAATTTTGTTTAACTATCCTCACATGACAAAAAGTCTGCTCTGTTTTATTATCTTATTAAATTTGTTTAGGGGTGTGTCTGTATGTGTGTTTGTGTGTGTGTGTGTGTGTGTGTGTGTGTGTGTGTGTGTGGTGGTCTATGAAATTCAAAAATTTGGAAACCACTGTTTCAGAAAGCATTATAGTCTGAGGTATATTCATCCCAACCATGTTTTGAAGAAGATATTGGCTGTAAGGTAGGTGCTAGGCAGTTGTAGCTAGTTTTAAATTTCTACTTTCGTACATATCAGGCTTACAGTTGGCTTTAGTGATCCTAAGAATATAAATCGAGACAAGAGTAGCTTTAAGTGCAGGATTCCAGCTTGTAGTTATTCTGCCAAAGATGGCCTAGACCTGGAACAGGCATAACGTCTTTAGTCCCTAGTGTACACTGGAATAGGATCCTGACTGGCAAAGGGCATCTAAGTTGAAATAGAAATCAGGAATCCTGGAATGAAGTACCTGGAAAGTCTCTGGGGCTAGTGAATGAGTTCTCTGTGTGGGTGCGGGCTCTGACTCTGATTGGCTCCATTGCTTTGGTCCAACTTTGCCAGGGCTGAGGCACCGACTGAGAGGCACTGCAGCAGTGCTGGGCTTCGTGGGAAAGGCTGCAATACTTTGTTAGTAATGTCTCCTCTGGCTCAGCCGGGATGAATTGTGGAGAACTAGCCAGGTATTTGTCATGCCTGTTTCAGTTCATTCTTCTAAAACAGCTGATGCAACATAAGGAAATATTTTGCAGCATGGTAAATATGAAATAAATGAGAACATTTATAATAAAAGACAGTAATTATATGTGGGAAATTGAACGAAACATAAACGGAATGAGTGCAGAAAAAAATCAAAATTTCTTTTTGTTAGCTGAAAGTTTAATAATATAGTTATATATTTCAATTTTTAGAAATTAATAAAAATTTATTTATAGGGTTATGTGTGTTCAGAAGCAATAGAACTTTTAAACTAAAATATATTTTAAATCTTAATTTTCAAAAATTAGTTCAGTTTTTGTAACGTGTATCAGCTTTTAACCATGCTAGTATAATAAAAACATTAATAAAATAAATTTTAATTGGCTCTTTGAAAACAGAGAAAAATCAGTTGCTCCTGTGTCACTAGTTTTTAAAGAATATACTCAAAGTTCTGTTACTGACAAAACTTTGAAACAAATTAACTTCCAAGATAAGTGCTAAAAATATATTTAAGTAATTTAATGAGCCTGTTCTTTAAAATGCTGACTATATATATATATATATATATATATGTATATATATGTGTATGTATTTTTACATATTCAAGTCACACACAGTGACTTGCAAATATATGTATTTCTGGACTCATGTCTGCTAATTTGCATTGCTGGCTTACTCTGTCTACCGTTGTTTCCATTATAGTTACACTATAAAATTGGGTGACTCCACTTTTGTTTAACACGTAAAATCTATACAAGCCAATGTATAACAATGAACAATACTAAAGAATCATTTTATAAATAAAATATACATTGTTATGTATATGTGTGTTAACGTATATATATATATATTTCTAAGAGTGGGTGAGTTATGGAGATGAATTTCCAATGCTTCAAGTATTTTCAAATCAAATATTTCTTTAGCTGACTTTGCAAAATGAAAGTATCTACTAAGCTCATAAATTGTGACCTTCTCCTATATTACTAGTAAAATGTATTATTTTACTTATCCCTTCATTATGAAATTTTAAATATCTGGTTTTATTCTCTGTAACATTTTTGATACTTCAATATATTTTTATTTACTACAATCTCATTTATGAGATGATTTATGGATGTTATATGACATTTAAAAATAAAACTGACAAAACATTTACTTGATGAAAAGTGCCAATTTTTAGAAAAAGGATTTGTAAAATAAATTATGCTAAGCAGATACACACAAAATACTGGCTATATTCCCCGTGTTGTACAATACATTCTCATAGCCTATCTTATACCCAGTGGTTTGTACCTCTTACTCCCTTACCTCTGTGTTGCCCTTCCACCCCCTCTTCCCATTGGTAGCCACTAGTTTTTTCTCTATATCTGTGAGTCTGCTTCTTTTTTGTTATACTCACTGTTTGTTGTACTTTTTAGATTCCACGTATAAGTAATATCATACAGTGTTTGTCTTTCTCTGAGTTATTTCACTTATTCAACCCATGTTACTGCAGATGGGAGGATTTTGTTCTTTTTTATGGCTGAGTAGTATCCTATGGTATGTATATACCATGTCTTCTTTATCCATTCATCTGCTGATGGACACTTAGGTTGCTTCCATGTCTTGGCAATTGTAAATAGTGCTGCTGTGAACATTGGGATGCATGTATCTTTTCAACTTAGTGGTTTTTTAAAAATATACATCCAGGAGTGGAATTGCTAGGTAACATGGCAGTTCTATTTTTTTTTTTTTTTTTTTTTGCAGTACGCGGGCCTCTCACTGCTGTGGCCTCTCCCATCGCGGAGCACATGCTCCGGATGCACAGGCTCAGCGGTCATGGCTCCCGGGCCCAGCCGCTCCACGGCATGTGGGATCCTCCCAGACCTGGGCACAAACCCATGTCCCTTGCATCGGCAGGCGGACTTTCAACCACTGCGCCACCAGGGAAGCCCGGCAGTTCTATTTTTAATAAGACATTAATATTATTGTCTAAAAACAAATCAGTCTATTTTAAACATGATAATTTCTTTTTACACCTTTCATGTTTCTATATGATTTTCATTATAATTTTTTTTAGTTAAAATATAATGTTTGGCAATTATCACCATTTTGCTTTTATAAAATTGTCCTTTTTTTTTCTCCTTTTGTCTTCCTCTTTAAAACCTACTTTTTCTGGATAAACAATTCTAGGTTGACTTTTTTTTTTACAGTGACATTATTACTTAATGACTTTAGGCTTTTGCTGCTCATATTTAAGAGACACCTCTCAGTCTAGCTCTTGTTCCTTTGTAGATAACTTGTGGTATTTCCTGGGATGCATTTGGGCATTTTCCTTGTCTTTTGTGTTTTTAGTTTCACTTTGCTACTTCTAGGTATGATATTTCTTCAGACCTCTTGAATTTGAAGATTTACATTTTTCATAACTTTTAAAAATTCTCCTTTAACATTATTTCCTTTTTTTTTTTTTTTTTTTTTTTTTTTTTTTTGCTGTATGCGGGCCTCTCCCGTTGCGGAGCGCAGGCTCAGCGGCCATGGCTCACGGGCCCAGCCGCTCCGCAGCATGTGGGATCTTCCCGGACCGAGTCACAAACTCATGTCCCCTGCATTGGCAGGCGGACTCTCAACCACTGTGCCACCAGGGAAGCCCTAACATTATTTCTTAACATACTGTTTCTGCCTCATTCTGTCTTTATTTTACTTCTAGAAATGTAGGAAGTTCTTAATCTATCTTTATGTGTCTTAACCTCTTTTTCATATTTCTCTATTCTTTAACTCTGAGATGCAGCCTGGGTACTTACTTCCGCTCTCTCTTCCGATTTGTGAATTCTTTCTTCATCTATGGATAAATTGCTGTTTAAACTGTCTAATTATTACCTTAAATTACTTTACTTTTTAATTACTAGAAGTTCCCTTTGGTTCTTTTTAAAATAGTCTTGGTCATTTTATAATCTCTTATTCCTTATTCACATATTCAGTCCTGACACAAATGTGTATCTTTATATTTGTTTATTATATACAGTAAGTCCCCTACATAGGAACCTTCAAGTTGCGAACTTTCAAAGATGCAAACGTGCATTCGCATGTCCAATCATGTAATTTAATTCACGCGGCTGGCATACATTGTCACGTATGTGCATCCTCTACAAGTGGTTGTGCTTTTGTGTACTTTACTGTACAGTACTGTGTAGAGTACAGTAGCAGAGTATCTTTATTTCAAGCCCAGGATGTCATCTATGACGAGAAAAAAAGAGCTACCACCCAGACATCAGTGGATCGTTTTTTCAATAGGGTAGATACAATTGAATCCAGCAAGGAACCAGAGCGTGTGCTATCAACGTCAGGCGTGAGTGAAATTGCAGCTCGCCCTCCGTCTCCTGTTGTTGACTATCCCTCAGCTCTACCATCTCCCACCTCCTTTCCTTCCTCCAGTCAGTAACTCTTCTTTCAGATGCCAGCCCCGGTATGCCAGCTGTTGTACTGTAGTACTGTACTTTTCAAGGTACTCTACTGTAAGATTAAAAACGTTTTCTTTATTTTTTGTGTTTGTTTTTATGTATTATTTGTGTGAAAAATATTATAAACCTATTACAGTACAGTACTATATAGCCAATTGTGTTAGTTGGGTACCTAGGCTAACTTTGTTGGACTTACAAACAAATTGGACTTATGAACGCACTCTTGGAACGGAGCTCGTTCATATGTAGGGGACTTACTGTGTGTGTATATGTGTGTGTGTGTGTGTGTCTACGTGTGTATATATATATATATATATATATATATTCCATATATGATATTCCCAGTATTTAATGTTCATCCAGATTTGATTCTGCTGTCTACTATTTCTTATAGCTTTCATGCAGAGTTGCCTTGTTCCATTTCTGGTTTTGTGTTTGGTGACTTTTGATTGTGAGTATATGCGCTTTAGAACTTTATTGATGGGAATTATTTGAAAGTACATATCTCAACAAAGGATGTGTTTTTGGAAGTACTAAGAACTTGGGAACATTTAACATGAATTATTGGGCATTAGGTCTTAGAAAAACAATGGTAGTGGTGAAACCATCTGGGGTTCTATTTTTCTAGAGGTCTCCTCTCAGACCTCTCTCCAGGATGAGACCTAGGTTCTGAGTCCTCTTGCTGTGTTTGGTGCAGTCTTCAAAAGGGAGGCCCAAAATTACCAGATTTTGGCAGATGCCCTAGAAGCGAATGCTTGATTGAATGCTCTCTCACCACTAGATACATACATCTACTGTTTTATTTTAATCTCTGCAATGCATTTAGAAAATTTTTTTTAATCCAGAAATTTTAGTTACTTTGAAGTAAGAAGTTTGTTAATTTTCTAAAAATTACATACATTTTCGAAAGTAATGTGTATTGTCTATTGGATACACAATTCTACACTATTAGCTCTTTCTGCTTACTTCTTTTTGTTTTGCCTTATTTAGCAGGTACACATTGTAAGGATCTTCATTCTTTGGGTAAAATATGTCATGATGTCAACAGCTAAGGTGACATACTGAATCTGCAATTGCTGTTTCCCTCTTCTCAAATTAAGTGAAAATTTGGAAGGCCAAATTCTTTATACAGAATGAATGTACCAACTTTATAGAGCATGAAGTAAGATTCAGTTTTATTGCATTCCTTGCATCATGATGGAAGATATTTTGCAATTCATCAGTTATATTAGAAGGACAAACAACTTCTGTCTTCTGAGATGAATAAATGAAATTGCTATTAGAGTTTGCCAGAAGCCCCTTAAGAACAAATTGAGAACTTTTAGAACCAGTGGTCTTATGTTATTTTGAATCTTTAAAAATTTAAGCATTCTAACTTACATAATTTATTAATATGGATTTAATTTTATCAAGGCAGGCATAATTTTTAGTTATCACACTATATAATTTTCCTTCTTAAAGGAAATTTAAAACAAATTTCAAAGAATAAAATTCATAGAGGTCAGATTCAGTTGCCAGCAGGACAGTGATAATGATGAAGCTATCACAACTGTAAATATTCAAGAAATAATTAATATAGTTTAGATTTACAACAATGTATGCTTAACCATAAACAATACATTAGGATGCGACTTTAATATTGTACAAGCTGTCTCCACAAAAGGCACACTTAACGAAACGTCTTATCAGTGATTGTTCCAGGTCGTATTTCAAACTGGGGTCACAGCAGTGTCAAGGTTAAAACAAAAGTGACTAAAAAACAAACATGGAAACAAAGAATTTACTGAAAAAAGGGCATAATATTGTTGGAAGTAACTTATCCAAAAATTCCCATTAAATGTTCATCTCGTGGACAAAGGTATTTTTAGGACCTCTAAAAACAGCCTTAATATCAAAAGAAAGAATGTTTGAGCTACTTTATGAATTTTGTAAACTTCTATAATTCACATATATAAAAGAAAATTAATATTTTCAGTGTAATAATCTGAAAATTATCTAAATGGCTTTACAGCTCACTTTGAAAGAAAGATGGAAGCATCATCAGATTTCTTGCAAAGAAAGACCAGGTTGCTAAAATATATTAAGATCATTTGGGAAGGAAGAATTCCACTTTAGTCTACAAGGATGTATTGTACAAAATGGGGAATATAAGTAATATTCTGTGATTTTGTACTGTAAATGGAGTATAATCTTTAAAATTGTATAAAAATTAAAAATGTTAAATGATAATAATAAAGAAAAAAGATCATTTGGCATGACATTTTACTTTTGCTCCTGATCTTTACAGTGGCACTAATCTGGGAATTATAAGAATGTAAAAGTGGGTTTCTAGAAACATTAGTAAATATGCCCAAGGTACAATATGAATATCTTTCTGGAATAATTCATTTTATCAATTATTTATTTTAAAACAGAAGTAAAGTAGAAATCATTAAATTAGATGGGAATATTTGAAAATTGACCAAAAAAGTTGTAAAATGAATGAAAATTCATATCATTATGAAGCAACAAGCTATGAGTAAATAAAGTGATTTTTTGAGCAGTATAATTGAGATTAAATAGATGATGTGTATTATGTGATTAAGAATCTAAGTCCCTTGTGCATCCCTGGTGGCGCAGTGGTTGAGAGTCTGCCTGCCGATGCAGGGGACACGGGTTCGTGCCCCGGTCCAGGAAGATCCCACATGCCGCGGAGCAGCTGGGCCTGTGAGCCATGGCTGCTGGGCCTGCGTGTTCTGAGCCTGTGCTCCGCAACGGGCGAGGCCACAACAGTGAGAGGCCCGCGTACCGCAAAAAAAAAAAAAAAGAATCTAAGTCCCGAAAATTTGATAACCTAGAAAAAATACAACAATTTCATGAGAGACACAACCTGCCAAAACTCACACAAGAGAAAATGGACAATCTGTATAGGCCTATATCTATTAAAGAAATTGAGCTAGTAACTAATAATCTTCCGAAGAAGAAAGTACCATATCTGAATGGATTCAACTGGTGAATTCTACCAAACTTGTAAGGAAGAAATTATACTGGTTCTCTACAATCTCCTTCAGTGGATAGAAGCAGAAGGAATGCTTCCTAACTCATTCCATGAGTCTGGCATTATCCAAATACCAAAACCAGGCAAAGGAATCATATGAAAAGAAAACTACATACAAATATCTCTCAGGAACATAGATGCAAAAATCCTTAACAAAATATTAGCAAATCAAATCCAAAAATGTGTGAAAAGAATTATATGCCACTACTAAGTGAAACTTATACCAGGTATGCAAGGCTGGTTCAACATTCAGAAATAAATTAATGTAATCCATTATATCGATAGACCATGATCATACCAATAGATGCAGAAAAACCATTTGACAAAATCCACTACCCATTCATGATTAAAACTCTCAATAAACTAGAAATAGAGGGGAACATCCATAGCTTGATAAAACAATATCTACAAAAAACTAAACTTAACATCATACTTAGTAGTGAGAGACTCGAGTTTTTCCACTAAGATTTGGTACAAAATGAATATAGTCAACTGATCTTTGTTTTGACAAAGGAGAAAATGTAATACAATGAAGCAAAGATAGTCTCTTCAACAAATAGTGCTGGAACAACTGGACATCCACATGCAAATAAATGAATCTAGACACAGACCTTATACTCTTCTCAAAAAGTTAACTCGAATTAAAGACCTAAGTGTAAAATGCAAACTTATAAAACCCTAGAAGGTAACAAAGGAGGAAACCTAGATAGCATTGGGTATGGTGATCCATGAAGAAATAATTGGTAAGCTGGACTTCATTAAAATTATAAACTTCTGCTCTGTGAAAGACAATGTCAAGAGAATTAGAAAACAAGCCACAGACTGGGAGAATATATTTACAAAAGATGTATACGATAAAGGACTGTTATCTCACATATACAAAGAACCCATAAAACTCAACAAGAAGAATACAAACAGCCCTATTATAAAATGGGCCAAAGACCTTAACAGACACCTCACCAAAGAAGATATATATATATATGGCAAATAAGCATATGAAAGGGCTTCTCATCATATGTGAACAGATAAATGCAAATCAGTGCCACAATGAGATACCATTACAAACCTATCAGAATAGCCAGAATCTAGAACACTGATGCCACCAAGTGCTAGCCAGGATGTGGAGGAAGAGGCACTCTCATGCATTGCTGGTGGGAATGCTAAATTGTATGGACACTTGGAAGGACAATTTGGCAGTTTCTTGTGAAACTAAACATACTTTTACCGTGGATCCATCAATCACACTTCATGGTATTTACCCAAAGAAGATGAAAACTTAGGTCCACACAAAAACCTGTACACAGATATTTATAGCAACTTTATTCATAATGGCCAAAATTTGGAAGCAACCATGAGGTCCTTCAGCAGGTGAACGGATAAATAAACTGTGATACATCCAGATGGTGGAACATTAGTCAGCACTGAAAAGAAATGAGCTATCAAACCATGAGAAGATATGGAGTTATCTTAAATGTATTTTACTAAGAAAAATAAGTCAATCTGTAAAAGGCTACATACTGTATGATTTCAACTGTATGGCATTCTGGAAAAGGTAAAACTATCTAGAACCCCTTCCCCCCCCAAAAAAAAAATCAGTGGTTGCCAGAGTTGGGAGGCAGAGAGAGATGTACAGGCAGAACACAGAGCATTTTTAATACAATGAAAGTAATCTGTTTGATATTATAATAATGGACATATGTCATAATACTTTTTTCCAAATTTATGGAATTCACAACACCAAGAGTGAACCCTTAAGTTAAGCTGTGGACTTTGGTTAATATGTTGTGTTGATGTATGTTCATCTTTGCTAAAAAATGTACCATTCTGGTTAATATTCACAATGCGGGAGGCTACACATATGTGGCGGCCAGGAGTATATGGGAAAATCTCTGTACATTCCTCTTAATTTGGCTATAAACCTAAAACTGCTACACAAATACAGTCTTCTAAAAAAGTAAAAAATAATAAAATAATCAAAGAACTCTGAAAAATTAATGCGAAATGGTGAAGGAAGTAATAGAGCCAATATTATATCTGAGAAAGATATCAGAAAACCCTATTCTAGATTTTGGATATAAAGGAATGTAAATTATTTGAGAAAGGTAAGCAAGAGGATTTATCCAAATCACATTTAATTCACAACTCATCTGACTCATAAACCATTCATGAGGTAATAAATAACAGCTCTGAGTTTTCTAAATATCTACTAGGACTCTAAAACAATCTTCTCTCAAGGTACAGAAATACCAGGATTTACCCCTGAAACTGGGAAATAGTACTGAAAATCCAAGTTTAGAACATTGAAAGAGCTATTATTTAAAAATTCAGTAACTCGGTTTCTGACCATAATTATTTGGTGAGTGACTGTCGTCAACTTTAGGTCCTAGCCGGTGCCTGTCGTTCTGTTGAAATAATAATAAGGACCTGTTTCTGCCAGATTCCACATCCTTATAATGTTAAAGCACCATCTGTTACTGAGCAAGAAAGACATTAATTAACCATGAAAACCTGAATTCAAATCCGCAGTGTCAGCCTTGGATTTCATCTGTGGTTTATTTCTCACATACCAAAGGACATTACAATAGGTGGTCCCAAAATGTAGATTCAGAGACTAATGGGGAGCTGCTAGGTGTGTTTTCATGGTTTGGAAGACTAACAACAGGTTAACAAAATCTCTTCCTTTAGATTGATTTGACTCAGACCCTCTGAGGCCCATAGGCCAATGATCAGTGTGTTGGACCACCTCAGCCTCAGATTCTGCTGACATTTATAGAGCGTTTATTTTGCAGGCATTGTGTAAGGCACTTCCACCACACTGTGTCGGGCTGAGAATATAAGCTGGGCTTATATAATAACAATTATATATTATATAATAATATATATAATTATATAATAACAATTATATAATAAATATAAAATAATATAAAATATAAAACAATTATATAATAACAATATAATAACAATTTGGTCTCCCTCTCGTATTCAAAGCCCACGTCTCTTACTTGATACAGCAGCACAGTGTATCTACATTAGGGGAGTTTTAAGAATGCAGTTGTGAATTGAATATAATCAAGCTCCTGTCAAACAAAGGCATTTGATATTTGAAGAAATTTAATATTTGAGAGATGATCTAATGGGCATGGTAGACCTCCATTTCTCTATATTAAAATAACACATTTAAGTCTCTAAATTCAATTAGATCTCTAAGAAGGAAAATACATAGACTAAGTTGTCACAAGTCCTACATGTAGGAATACTTCAAAGTTGTTATGCCTTTAGCATTTATAGCAATTTTATATTTTAAAATGTCAATTTCTATAACAATTCTGTCTTTAATAAATCTGCAGTGAAATACTTTCTGCCAGTGAGGACCCAAACAATATGATTTTCTACAAGAATTTAATAAAATGAAAACTGTGTAAACCGATGTTCTCATTTTTTACCTTAACTAGCAGCACACCTAAAGCCAAATTCAGAGGTAAAATTCTAAGAATCAGCAAATCTCTTATGTCTGGTAATATATATTTCTTCTGTACCCTTCAGGAAGTTTCTATTTTATTTTTTGTCTCCCTTTGTCTTATTTTATATTACTTTTCACATTCATATAATCAATTAGCTTAGAGCTCTGTAGGACATAAGAGATACCACAGTTGTATCATTGAGCATAGACATATTTATGGGAACAATACACCAGAATATTTGACTTTGAGAATTAATTAGTAATTCCAAGGCATATGCTCACCATAACTATAAGTTATATGCCAATATTAAGTTTTTAATATTTGATGTGGTCAGCCTTCAATCTTGAATGATGTCATTGATATTAATTTTTTATTACTTGGAAAAGTCCTTCCAAGAGATAAATGTATCTGAAACATCTAGGTTTTCAAAAAATATTTTCACGTGGCATGGGTGGCAGTGTGACAAGCCACTCAGAAGGGACCAAGACCTGAAACTGTATAAAGGCAGAGACATCTGGCAGATATGTACAAGTAATCAAGTCTCAAGAGGTCAACTAAGGCCAGAAAGAGTTGACTATGATAGGACATTTATCAATAATGGCCACGTTCTTAGGATGTTCCAAAGTCTTTAAATGTGTACTAATGAGGATGGTTGAACTCCATCGTAGCTGTTTCTCTCTATGCTGATTTGTGTGGGGAACCGTGGTATTTATTAGTATTGTTGACAGTAGGAACACATAAGGTAGAATTTAACCCCTTAATGAAGCAGGATGATGCTAAGTTACCTCATTTTGCTTTTAAGTCTCAAATAGAATTTTCCTTTTTACGATATGCGAACGTATTAAAAAGATAAACACCCTAGACAAATTATTTCAAAAATTTTCTCAAATAAATATCCAGATATTTCCCTTCCAGTGCTCTACCCTCTTCCTCCTTATACCTCTCTTCCTCCTGCCTTTTTTCTATACTACTTTCTTTCCCCCTTTTTTCTCTATGACATTCCTCTCCTCCTTCCTTCTTTACTCTCTTCCTCCTTTACATTTATATACTATAAATAAAATCCCAGCTTTCAAGTTTTTTGTTTATCTTTTTGAGTTTAAGAATCAGATACTTTACTATGGCATATGTCAAATTTAAATTTTCTATCAAAGTAGAGTTGATACTGAGAGACCATCTATATGGTATGTCCATTGGACTCTGACTTTCGGGAAATTTAAGTTAATTCTTTTGATGCTCAGTTCTTTTTCAAAATCAAAGTTATCAACTGAGTTCATCCAGCAGTCCTAACAAACCAGGACAACAAAATATAGTGTCATTGTTTAGAATTAAGAAGCTCAGGGCATTTGAGGTGCTTAGATGAAAAGTATCCATGCTCCAGTAAGGTTTTCATAGGAATGATGCTTACCTAGATCCAAAAACTTAGTAAAGTCAAAAAAGAAAGTTTTTAGGGGGCTTCCCTGGTGACGCAGTGGTTGAGAGTCCGCCTGCCGATGCAGGGCACACGGGTTCGTGCCCCGGTCCGGGAAGATCCCACATGCCGCGGAGTGGCTGGGCCCGTGAGCCATGGCCGCTGAGCCTGCGCGTCCGGAGCCTGTGCTCCGCAACGGGAGAGGCCACAACAGTGAGAGGCCCGTGTACCGCAAAAAAAAAAAATTAAAATTAAAAAAAATAAAGTTTTTAATATTAATGTTTCTATATATATTTATCTTTTCAATATAATTTAATGTAAAAACCTAGATTAGGTATAATAATTTGTATAAGTGAAACATGATGACAAAAATCCTTCCTTATAACCACTTATTATCCTGTATGCTTATTTTCTATAAAATTGGCTAAAATTAGCCTTACAAATGAAAGAACATGTATGTGCTTTTAAAAAACTTTCACTTAATATCTATGTTGCTGAAATATGAATTATTTTCATTGAAATCAAAGTTTAACCTTGATGACCAGTATTCTTCAGAGTGACTGTCCTATACATTAATCATGATTTATATTTTCCCTTGTGAATTCATCTGCAGTTTTCAGATGATTAACTTTAAGACCCATTGAGATAATCTGCACTTCAGCTATCTACTTGCAAATGATATCCGTGGTGTTCACCAGTGTAAAATCATCTCTGCTCTGGTATAATTATCGTGTTCATGAAATGTTGTCCAGTATAGTTACACTTACCTTTATGCATTTTTTTTTTTTCTAAATTCCTAAGGTATCCCCTGTTATTAGACCTCACATTCCTTCTTTGATGCTCACAGAAAACAAGGACCGTGGTACTGATTGGTCTAAGTTTTTTCTGTCCATTTGGGGTGGCTATGGAAAAGTGAAGCCAAATCCAACCCCAGAAAAATAGCAGCTTTGTAGTGCCTGGACCAGGAATCTTGTCACCTGGACCAGCAATATCAGGGTTCTTTAAGGAGTTGCTTGCCTTTTCAAGCAACCTCAGGCAGCCATCAAGTCTCTGCCATTTCTGCCCATCTATTTATAAGTATGCATTTTCTTGAGAAGAAAGCCTTTGAGAAGCATCTTTTTATGAATTTCTCTATCTGTTACATCAATTCTTAAAACATGTCGATTCTTGGTATATAAAAGTAAAGGACAAAACGCTTAGCACCTAATTTCCTTTTTTTTTAAGTTGGTACTCTCATGCTGTGAGTGCAGTAAAATTTCTGATATTAAGAACCTGAAAAATGCCACGTGAAGTAGAATAGTGTTCTTTTCAAAAGAGAATTTTGGTACTTCTTATTATCTTTGATAATAAGGACCATATTAATATTGCATGTGTGCATACACATACATTAAATAAGACAATCAAATTTTAAATTTAAGTGCTGCAGTACAGAAAATTTCTTAAATACCTAAAAATATAAGAGAATATACTTGAAATGAACATAATACAATATGAATATTATAACTATTAGTATTACTATTGTTGTTAAAACTTTTGTTTTTATTGTTGTTAAAACTTTAACAAATTAAGCTTTGTTAAAAATGTTGGGATTTTTAGCTTCAAAATCAGTTTGCTATGTTGAAAAAGACTTAAGGAATGTATTTCATCTTCTTATTACCTTTCTGAAGTTTATTTATATAGAAAATAAAAACTAAGTAAATGTCACTAACAAATACATCTCCACTCTGAGCACTATTTTGTCTTATTTAAAGCATCTAGAATTATATGGATAAGACTGTGTTTCATGTAAATTGGAAGGCATGGGTTCTTTGTTTGGTTGGTATATAGTCTTGATTATTTGAATTATCTTCCTTAAAGGATACCAAAATATGTGAAACTCATGAATGGCTTTTGCTCTTTTATTTTAAGTTAATTTTTATTGGATTATAGTTGCTTTACAATGTTGTGTTAGTTGGCTTTTGCTCTTAATAAAGCTAAGTTACGTTTTTCTAATATCCTTTATATCTGTCAAATGACAAAATGGTGAGCACTCTAACACCTTTTAAGTGTTCCACCATCCCCATCAATTGTGCAACTTTGGCTTCTGAGATTCTTATTAGCAGTAGATCTGTTATTCCTTTCAGGAGAAGATTTCTTTATGGTGGTGACACCTTAATGGTTTTTAATAGTCCCACTTGTGCCTACTAACATTTTGATGTGCCATTGATCAAAACAGTTTGAATTACTTGTCTTATTTCCCCAAGACCCTCAATGCTTTATTCTGTGGACTTACCTGAGGCTTTGTGAGTCCCCTCACCACTGCCATCTTGCCTTCTTAGATTGAGGGGTACGTATTTATTTCCCCTTGTTGACCCTTCCTAATTCAATCAGATTTACTGTTTCTGTCTGCCTCTGCACAGTTCTTTAGACCTTTCAGGACCTCCAGGAGGCACTACCTTGTAAATGAGGTCAGCCACAAACCCAAATGTTGTGGCCCATAGTCTCACCCAGAAAAACCTAGAATCTCTCACACCTCAATTTTCCACCAGGAAGGATTAAGACCAAGACACTCAAAGAGCTCAGATCGCAAAATAAGCAGAGCTCCATCTGAGAAAAGCTTACTTGAAATTCTGAAGAGCAGCCAGAGGCAGCAAACCAAAATGGCTCTTCGGGTACCTTCGCGGCATCTAGGAGTCATCTCTGGAATCTTCGGCAACTGCCTTCCGGTTCCATCTTGTCACCAGAATTGTGAAGTGACAAAACTAAAACAAGTTAGCAACGAGTTTGATTTTCTTTATTCAAGGGAGAACAATCCAGGAATTGGGGAGTACAGTGGCTCACAAGGAGTGGTGGACTCCTCCCCAGGAATTTTTGGCAAGAACAGATTTTATAGAGCTTAGAGAGGCAATGCCAGAACTGGGAACAATTGGCCAGGAGGTCAGGGATTTCCTTATAAGGTGATCAGGTCCTATTTTCAAGGGGAAGATAAGTTAGCCAAAGATGAGTTGGAGGATTGTGATTGGTTTCTGTTCAGTTTCCTTGACAGGCTGACTTGGGTTTAGATGTGTGATGTGAGCTGGGCCAGTGCGGCAGCCTCCATTTTGTGGGTCCTGATACAGGAATTGACTTTACTGTATCTGATACTTGAAATGCTGTTTATGTGCCTTGATTGCAATTGTCTGGGAGGAAAAATAAAACATATCTTCTACCCTCTTAGTTTACTAAATGTGAGCCTGTGAATTAAATTGACAAAAGGCGATTAACTGGAGAAAAAGATTTATTCATATGCATGAAAGAGCAAATAAAAGAAGTAGCTAACTTGCTAATGGTTATAGTTGAAAGCATATGTACCTAACATAGTAGGGGAAAGGGAAGAAAAGACTTTTAGAAGAGGAACAAATAGGTTTCTTTAGGAAAGGCTAATGTGTTTTTAGGAGAACTAGCAGGAGATTTAAGAAAAAAACAAAACTGTGGTAATATTTATGGGAGTGTGACTGGTCTTCCTTCCCCCACCCCCAGAGAATATTTATGGTAGGTTTACTCTTGGTCTCTCTCCTGAGAGTAATTTAAGGAGGCCTCATTTTCTAGAAGTAGCTGCTTTTAGTCAGGTAAGGGAAGCTCTGAGAAAGCTTTTTTCTGCATCTGTCGAATTTCAAATGTCTTCGGCTAAAATAATGGTCATACCAACTCTGGGATTCTGAGTGGGCCCTACAAGGGTCAGTCTCTAATTCTGTGTCAGATGTTCTTGTAGCAAAATCACTAGCTGTACCGATGATTAATAAAATAAAATTTGAAAACATGAATCAAAAAAAAAAGACAAAAAAAAAAAGCAAAAGACTAAGCTTTTGCTTAAACAGTAACAATTGTTCTCTTGTGACATAGTTTACCATGCAACTTTATGTTTCCAATGGATTTGAAAGTGTTCTTTGGCTTTGAGTTCCATCCCATACACAGTGAAGTACAGAAGGAATCTTGAAATGATTTTTAATAAATAGAACATATAGGGGTACAATTACTATATGACCTCCTGGGAGCTTTGCACAGTATCATAAAAAGAAATAACTTCTGGGACTTCCCTGGTGGTGCAGTGGTTAAGAATGTGCCTGCCAATGCAGAGTGCACAGGTTCGATCCCTGGTCCGGGAAGATCCCACATGCCGCGGAGCAGCTAAGCCCGTGCACCGCAACTACTGAGCCTGCGCTCTAGAGCCCGAGAGCCACGACTACTGAAGCCCGCGAGCCTAGACCCTGTGCTCCGCAACAAGAGAAGCCACCGCAATGAGAAGCCCATGCACCGCAATGAAGAGTAGCCCCCGCTCACCGCAACTAGAGAAAGCCCGTGCGCAGCAAAGAAGACCCAATGCAGCCAAAAAAAAAAAAAGAAAAAGAAAAAGAAATAACTTCTTTCACTCAGTTTAACGGGGCATTTTGTAGCTGTAGAAAAATTCCATATGAGAAGCAAACACTATGGGAGCAATCTTCATTTGTTTAAGTGCTACCATATCTATATTTTGTCTCTGCATATCCAATTCTGTTATCTTGGTAGTTCCGGACATTCATTCAGAGAGGTTCATTTTTTTTCCCTGAAAATTAAGAAAGCTAAATTTACACATTTTTAGTAAAAATATACTGAACGGAGAAATTTCAATTTTCTATTAGAAATATCACAGTAGATAATATTTAGCAGCCATTCCATCAGGTCAAGAATTAAAGGACATCTGGATTAGTCAGTCTTCTAGATGCCAGTACTATTTTGCTTGTGAAAGCACACATCACCCAAACCACCACAGTAAGTCCCCTACATACAAACCTTCAAGTTGCAAACTTTCAAAGATGCAAACATCCATTTGCATGTCCAGTCACATAAGCTAGTTCACATGTCTGGCATACATTGTCACGTGCGTGCATCCTCTACAAGTGATTGTGCTTTTGTGTACTTTACTGTACATGACTGCACAGAGTACAGTAGTACAATATCTTTATCTCAAGCCCAGGATGTCCAGAAGCAAGCGTAAAAGCAGCAGTGATGTATCTGGTACTTGCCTGTTCTCTCAATGACAGCCCCTGCTTGACAGCTGTTAAGCTGTACTACTATACTTTTCAAGGTACTGTACTGTAAGATTAAAAGTGTTTACTTTTCTGTGTTTGTTTTTTATGTATTATTTGTGTGAAAAGTATTATAAACCTATTACAGTACAGTACTATATAGCCGATTGTGTTAGCTGGGTACCTCCTTAGCTGGACTTATGAACAAATTGGATTTAGGAATGCACTCTCAGAATGGAACTCATTTGTATGTAGGGGACTTACTGTTCTCTGAACTTACAGAGCGATTTTAGTTGAGTTCACAGTTTCCTGCCAGAAAATGGTCTTTCAAACACAAACAAATTTTTAAATTCTAGTTCGGAAAAACATATTTCTTTTTTTTTTTTTTTGCGGTACGCGGGTGTTTCACTGTTGTGGCCTCTCTCGTTGCGGAACACAGGCTCCGGATGCGCAGGCTCAGTGGCCATGGCTCACAGGCCCAGCCGCTCCACGGCATGTGGGATATTCCCGGACCGGGGCACAAACCCGTATCCCCTGCATCGGCAGGCGGACTCTCACCCACTGCGCCACCAGAGAAGCCCACATATTTCATTTTTAACAGTTTTAAATCCATTTGAAATACAAAGGTATAGCCTAATATGTAGAAGTTCAACTTACCATTGTAAAATTAATCCAAACAGTGTTAGAAATTAATGATGGAAATTTCAGTTCTTCCTCTGTGGTTGAGTTTAAAATACATAAGTCTGTATAAGAAAACAACTTCCAGGAATTCCCCAGTGGTCCAGTGGTTAGGATCTCACGCTTTCACTGCTGAGGGCCAGGGCTTGATCCCTGGTTGGGGAGCTAAGATCCCATAAGCCTTGTGCTGTGGCCAATAAAAAAGACAACTTCCTCCAAGAACCTTTCTTTCTTTCCTTAACCTCCCTGGGTCTTGGCAATTAAGTCTTTATTTTGTTTCCTCTTGTTTTGTTCTCCATATTTAACAGATACATATTGCCTTGAAATGTTGTTCTGTCTTAGATATATGCAAAAGTACTTATATTCAATTGAATCACTATTTTCTCAAATAATATTAATTGAGCAAAAAATTTTTGTTCTGAAAACACACTTGATGGAATGAATCATTTTAAAATTGAAGGCATCATTTCTTAAAGATTATCTTTATTTAATCCTTCAATATCAAATATATTAGGGCATGGTGGCAACAAGACTAATTGCCTAGCCCAGTAACAATGTCATAATAAAAGATAGTTGCAAGCAGTCCTTTCATACTTGTGTATTTCTCTAGCTGCTACTGCTTCATCTCTTACTTAGCTGGTTCTCCAAAGTCTGAAGCTGACTAAGGGATATTTGAAATAAAGCAGCCAAAGCAGGGATAAGCATGACTTGACATGGCTTCAAGTCCTATCAGCGTCTTGGTGGTTAGGATAATAAAATTAAAGATATTCAGAGAAAGTAAACGTGAGTTGAATGCTCTTAAACCACTAGAAATGATTTGTTATTCTATAGCATTGCCTAAAGTATGTTTTCAAGAATTACTGTTGCTTCGTATGTAAAAGCCATGCCAATTGCTTAGTGCCATTTTCGCTTTTATTTTCTAATCTAGTGTTTCCATTGTTCAGCCAATCCTTTACATGTCTACAGCACTTTCATTGGTTGAAAATATTTGGACTCCTATAAAAAGGGATCTTTTATTAAATTGTAACAGAATCTACAGAAAGAAAAATACAAGTCATCATCACACGAGTTGTTCAGTTTGTCGATTGTTGCAAACTTTTCGTCTGTAAAAGATGTCAGGGACTTGTGCAGTCCCTCTGGAAGGAAATTCTGACCATGATGGCTTCAGCTCTGGGCGTGCCAATGATTGACTGGAGTTGTTTATCTAGGGGAGCAAATGTCCACTGAGTAGCTTTTTCTAAAAATGTGGATTTAGAGAAGCACAGTTTATATTAACTTTACAACTCCAGCTAACAGTTGTTAAATATTCAATATTTATTAAGGATTTATGTTGTACACGTATGCATTATGCTGTTTAATCTTCACAACAATTCTATAGGGAGGGGCTCATAGTCCCCTCTACGTTTAATGGGGAACTTGCCTGAGATCACACAGATTGTAAGTGAGGAGCTGATAACTGAACACAGGTTTTCCTGACTTGAGTGTTCAAGATCTGACCACTCCACTCTTCAGGGGGACTTCAACCACATCTCATATTGTCTTAGTTTCTGAAAGGGAGGCTGGAATGCAGGTAGTTTCTGAAATGGAGGCTGGAATGCAGGGCCACTATTGGAGAGTGTTCTCCAGAACTTGCCTAAAGGAATGATGGAAGCTGAATTGGGCAGAAGGAGAGGTTGAACTGTGATGCAATTGTAAGTGTCCTCAGACTATCTGTAGAAGTTGTGAAGCTGAGATGGCCCTTCAGGACTGTCCTGAATTGAGGTAAGAGGGCTAGGCCTCTTACCACACTCATTGGTAAATGGATGTGGGTTGCCTGGTACGGAGGGTGTGAGCTTGGGTGAAGCAGCTCGTCTTTTGTCTCAATATCTTGAGTCTTTAGAAGCTAGTACTCTGACGGTGGGTTGGGGGGTGGTTATTGCCTCACTTCTGAAGAGAAGACACTGTGTCCACCACAGGGTCTCTCCAGTATGCTTTTAAAAAATAATTCTTTTTTTAAAAAAATATGTATTCTTTTAAAAAATAAATTTATATATTTATTTATTTTGTTTTTGGCTGTGTTGGGTCTTTGTTGTGGTGCACGGGCTTCTTATTGTGGTGGCTTCTCATTGTGGAGCGCGGGCTCTAGGCGTTCAACTTCAGTAGTTGCAGCACGTGGGCTCAGTAGTTGTGGCTCTCGGGCTCTAGAGTGCAGGCTCAGTAGTTGTGGCGCATGGGTTTAGTTGCTCCACGGCATGTGGGCTCTTCCTGGACCAGGGATAGAACCCGTGTCTCCTGCATTGGCAGGCAGGTTCTTAACCACTGCGCCACCAGGGAGGTCCCTAAAAAATAATTCTTAACAAAATACTCCAGAATAAGCAATCAATGATGTATATTAAAATGAATTAAACAAATACACTTAGGTGCAAAATTAAGTATCCTAATAATTTTTAATTGAATACAAGTTAACTGTATAACTTTTTAACTGCATAGCTCTGCTTACTTTCATCTTTCCTGTGTATTTCTAGGGTACATTCATAACATTTTCAGAGCTCCTTCCTCTCCATTTGTCCATCTTTATTGGGTCTCTCTTCAGAGATGTTAACAGCCTCCTTCACACTATCCCCTTAATTTATTATTATTTTATCTTCTTTTTCCTCAAGAGTGTCTTTGGCCCATCTTCTGGACTAGAATGCTATCTTTCTGTTGCTTTTCTCTGAATTTTTTTTTTTAATTGGAGGTGCGTTGACTCCCATACGTTCATTGCCCCACCTCTACTGACATTTTCTCCTGTAAATATAGTCTTTTTAAGTGGTTCACAACTTTTTGATAGAAACAGTGAATTTCAACAAGATTGCCCAGTTTTCTTTGTAATGCAGACAGTGATATTTGAAGTGACAGATTTGCTGGCATGTGATCCAGGAATAATTAAGTGTCACTTTCAAGTCTTATTATAGCAGCACTTCAGTTTGGGTTATTATGATCTTCTGAGGATGTGCTCCTGGGTGTCTGACAGTCTAGTCCAGTAGAGAGCAATCCCAGCCCGGCACAAAGTCGTGAGCTAGAACGCACTCCATTTATTATTTAGTTCATCCAGCTTTCAAACAATATATAATTTACTCAAAGCAGCCCAGATAAGTGGGAATCTTACCTCTACAATTTTCTGGTATTAGTTTCTACATTTTTCAAATGGAAAAATAAGCTGTATGTAAAGGATGATGGTGAAGCTAAATGGAAAGATGTATAAGGACAAGAGTGTAGTAAATATTACTAGAAGATGTTTAATAAATTGTAGACATTGTTAGTGTTAAAAATTATCATGGGGATAACGGTTGTAATTGTTTAAACAGAATCTGTATTTGAACTTTTAACATCTTTCTAATTCTGTTTGTGTGCTCTCCAAGATGAGTACAAAATTGACAATTGAGATATTTTTATTTGTTTGACAAACATAAATATTACCAGCATGTAAGTTACACTATTCTAAATAAGCTTTAAATATTAACTGGTTGAATCATCCTAACAATGTAAAAACTAAGTATTTTATTGTCCCCACTGATGTTTAGAAATGTGAAAATCTTACGCAAGATCACAGAACATCGTGGCAGAGGCCTTGAAACCATTCAATCAACACCACTAACCAAAACATATGCTGCCTCCAGATCAATTAATCATATTTATGTACCAATTTACATTTTTCAAAATATTTTCACAGAATCCATTAGCTAGCTCTTGGCAGCAATCCTGTAATGTATGCTGGTCAGTACTGTTGTTCTTACAATGAGGAAAACTGAGTCGCTGATGGTAACTGGACATTCTTATGCCTCCACACAAAGCAGTAGAAGAAGCAGGAACCCCATCTATGGTCTATGGGACAGTAAGGAAGCCCTCCCCAAATACATTAAGAACCAAAATTACTGGTTGTTTAATCAGAGGAACTAATCTCTTAGAAGTTTCAGTGAGAATGTAAAGTCCCGAGTTGCTTCCATTATAGTAAATTACTCCATTTAATTGATGGGCCACTTTATTATCATTTTTTTTTGTTTACACATGAATAGCTTTAGACTTCAGAAGAGTATTGCACATTTCAAAGGGATAGGAATATCCTTCTTATTAAAGGACTTGGGTTTATAAAACTGTTACGTAAAATTTGTTTGAAAGTGAAATGATAAATTTTATTTTAAAATGACGTTGCAAGAGACTCTAAGAATACTACCCAGAGAAGTGTGTTTAATCCTTCATGAATTAAAGTGTTCTTAACTGTCCAGAAACTGTGGACTTTGTTCTGAGAAATAGTAAGGTGAAGCCAACAGGTGATATATCAATAAATAGTCTGTGGCTACACTTACTTAAGATGCAGCAATCTAATCACACTGTCCCTTAGAAGGATGAGTAAAAAAAACTGGGAAGAAGGAAATATGAGGGTATTCATCTCATCTGTCCCTTAAGAAAACTGCACAGTATCTTCTTGAATCTCAAGTACAAAATTAGACAATCACTTTTAATGGAAGTCTTGGCTTTGCTACTATCTATATGACTTCTAAGAGGGCAACAATTCTTTGGTTTCTTTTTATGAATATATCTTTCATATTTAAGGGAAGTAATAATAACTAGTATAAAAATAATTGACCTAAAATCTTACAGAAATGTACTATGCGTACCATGAGATAATAGAACTGAAATCACCCTGAAATGTTAAAAGCCAAACAAATACAGTGCATTATGACTTCATATTTTATATTCACCTCAATTATTCTAATGACGTGAGAAAGGTACAGATGATACAAAATGGAAAAAACAACAAGAATCATTTAGTTTGTTCTTTTTAAATGCAGTCAGAACATACACTTGGAGAAAAAATGCACTTTACAAATACATAATCTCCCTTTGACTTCTCCTTCAGTTCAGCTCTGTTGAGTGTTCTGGAACCTTATATACATGGAGTTAGGTTGCAAAGTTAATGATCTATTAACACACAGTTCAGAACGGACAGAGTCTGTATTTGGTTGGTTAATTTATAGTAAGAGTTGTTTGCCATGGATCAATAGATCACTGTGAAATGTCTACACCAAAGGAAGAATTGAAAATTTAAATAAAGAATCTAATCCTAGTGTTACATTACTAGGAATGATTTGGAAAGTCTCTTTTGCCCAGTAGTTTTATTGATTAAACTTTGTGAGAAACTGAATTCGAAATAAAATCGGTATTCAGGATCCCCTCAATAAATTTTCCTTCTACTTGGTTAAAGTTATAATGGAAAAAAGGAATAATCGTAGGTCAGCTGAAAAATATATCATGTTTAAATGGGCTACTTTGTTATTGGAATTTTCAAAATTTCCCTCATTTTAAGTTAATTTTCTCAATACAGCATTATATAAAATTAAAATTAAGTATACGATTGCAGTGACGCTGATAAATTATAATTCAGGCAGAGAGAGATTTATTTGGCAATGTAAACCTTGATAAGCTAATAGCTATACCTGCTGAGTACAATAGGATATATTTTATCTAATGAATCTGATTACAACTGTCCCTTTTTAAAGATGTGATGACTTCCAAAATTATATTGCCTAAAGGAAAGTTATATTATGCTTTCAGTTCGACTGCTTTTTCTGGCACTGATAAAGATATCTGTGCAGAAACCTAGCAGCAGATTAACACAGTAAACAAAGTTCACAATAACCAAAGGACTACGAATTGTTCTTTTGAAAATAGTTATGCCGTAGCTGCTGTATGCACCCATCCAAACCCTCTGATGTACCTACATACTTGTGAGTATAGGTTAATGCCACTTATGTATATAGGACTAGTTACCCAGAACAGCTTTCTGTAGAGAAAGAGGAACTTTGCTCACGTCTAGATGGACAAAGTAAAATCAAGATAAAGTGCCATCTTGCAGAATGGGATCTTAGTTGTAGAACTACAAAATATGAAGTCAAATTGCTTGTTTGTCTTTAAAGAAAGGTGTGTTAATTTTTTTTTTTTTTTTTTTTTTTTTTTTGCGGTACGCGGGCCTCTCACTGCTGTGGCCTCTCCCCCTGCGGAGCACAGGCTCCGGACGCGCAGGCTCAGCGGCCATGGCTCACGGGCCCAGCCGCTCCGCGGCATGTGAGATCTTCCCGGACCGGGGCACGAACCCGTGTCCCCTGCATCGGCAGGCGGACTCTCAACCACTGCGCCACCAGGGAAGCCCAAACTTTTATATACAGATTACAAAATATAATCTTCCACAACCAAGTATTGCCTTATACTAGATACGGTTCGCAGTGTGATACGGTCACTGGTAAATTTGGGACATACTTGAAAAAATAGCCTGGCACAGTAACAATTCCACAATTCTGCTGACATTTGGTTGAGAAAAACATCTTCTTACAGTATGCCCCTTTACCCGCGGTGTTGCTTTCTGCAGTTTTAGTTACCCGTGGTCAACCAGGATCTGAAAATATTACATGGAAAAATCCAGAAATAAACAGTTTATAAGTTTTACATTGCTGTTCAGAGTCGCATGATGAAATCTCGCGAGGTCTTGCCTGAGACGTAACAACACCCCCTCCCCCGCATATCCCGACAGACCATTAGTTATCTAGTAGCCGCCTCAGGGCTTGAGGTAAAGGGGAGCCTCGTTTTAATTAATAATGACCCCAAAGTGCAAAAGTAGAGTTGCTGGCAGTTTGAACATGCCAAAGCGAAGCCGTAAAGCGCTTCCTTAAAGTGAAAAGGTGAAAGCTCTTGACTTACTGAGGAAAAAACAAAAGTCATACTCTGACATTGCTAAGATCGACAGTAAAACTGAATCTTCGTGAAACTGTGGAGAAAGGAAAGATTGTGCTAATTTTGCTGTCGCCCCTCTGACTGACAGAGTTACAGCCACAGAGCGCAGTAAGTGCTAAGATGGAAAAAGCCTTAAATTTGTACGTAAGATACTTTGAGAGAGGCCGTGTTCACGTAACTTTTATTACAGCTTATTGTTATAACTGTTCTATTTTATTATTGTTGTTGTCAGTCTCTTGCTGTGCCTGGTTTATGAATTAAAGTTTATCACAAGTATGCCTGCAGTGGAAAAAAAATGATAAGTGTCTAAAGGGTTTGGTGCCATTTGCGGTTTCAGGCGTCTGGGGGTCTTGGAATGTATTTCCTGGGGATAAGGGTTGGGGGGCACTGTGTTTCTTCACCTTATTTTTGAACTGTTTCCTTCTTTCTTCCATGGTGTGTGTGTCCTGGTAGCACTTCTATCAAGTATTCACTAAAAGTTGTTGTTTGTTGTTTGGCATGTCAAAAAGTTTTGGCTTTCTCGAGTACGGAATTTTGTTTTGTTTCTCTGTGCTACACCTGTGCTATCTAAACAGCATGACTATTGCTTTATTTCTAGTTATAAATGTTTCATAATCTTAAGGCAGTGGATAAGAAATCAAAGAGCTTTAGTAGAAGTCTGGCATATTACTTTGTTATTTACCAATTGCTCATACAAGGTATTTTAAAACCTCCTTTTTGAAATGTATCTACCATGCAAAAATGCTTTTAATCCTTGTAGTCTATAAGTAGTGCCATTATTATCTTATTCTACAAACCTACATGTATATTAATATACTGTGTGTTTAGGTTGTACTTTCAATACAAAAACTAGTTGTGACTTTTTAAAAATCCCAACAATTTATTTATCAAGCTACTGGAGAACCTGTTAAAAATGTTTAACATTTATTGGAAATATGAGACTAGATATATTTTATTTCTCAAGTACCCAGTCTCTGAAGTTAAATTGCTGTGATAGCTGATGTACACATACAAATAGACTTTTGTTTCCCCAAATGGCTTGATATTGAATTTACAGATATTTTTGTATGGTGCCATTTATCTAGATTCATGATAACTGCATAAACTTTGTACATCTTTAAAGCTATGGAAGATAGCCATACTTTTTACAAAAAAATCTCTGAACTCTTCAGGAAAGGGGATGGAAAAACGGTAAGATAGATATGAAAGAGCTTTTACTGGCTGAAAAAAAATTATTTTTACTTCAGTAAGAAACACAAATGAGATGTAGCAAATATGTGTCATGCTCAGTTCCAAGTGATGCCACCTGCCAATCCTCCTTTTGCTTGCAAAGGCTTTGCAGTGTTAGTAACCTAATAGAAATGATCTGGGGGCCCTTGGGTCGGCTCCCAGCAAAGTAACAAGTTCTTCTGCAACGTGAGACCTTCTGAATTGCATGTATAACAGTATTCCCCAAAATAGCTCACCAGTGTGCTGAAAGGAATAATGTGTTTTCCAAAAGTATACAAAGGAATTACTAATAATTGTGGAGAATATCTTCCCGTACCTTTGCCTATTTGTTTGATAAGATTTGGGGAACAACATTTGAAAGAGCATTGTACAAATTACTTTAAGTGCCTGTGTTATTTTGTATATTTTCTCCGTTGGATTTTAAAGTGTTACTCAGGTAGGGGTTATTCTTGGAATGTATGTACTGTGGCTAAAAGAACCCTCTTGATATGCCTCTAGTGTAGGCATCTTTCACCGTATCTTACCTGTTTCCAAACAACCTTTAGTCAAATAGATTTCTTTGTTGGCCAGGAAATGAACAGAGGCAATTCCATGAGTTAAAAGCTTTCAGATGTAACCAGGAGCACAGGTATAAGATGATTGGGAGAAGCTAACGTTGCCAGTGTGAGAAGGAATTAGGCGTGTAATGGAGGGATGTGGAGGCTAGCATAGAGACAGAAACTGAAGTTAAGATATTGATGCCCCAGATACTCCCTTATTTTGTTTTGTTTATGACATCAGTACATTCATATTATGTGTATATGTATGCAGTGTGTGTGTACATCTTCGGTATATGTTTGCATAATATGTATGTTTGATTGTAGGTTGCACAATATCTCTGAACACATTTTACACTTTAGAAGTGTTTATTTCTGAATAATCTTTTATACCCTTTAAAAGGAAAGCATTCTCACAACAGTGATTACCCATGCATTTTTCTACATCCTAACTATTAAAAATGTGAAAAAGAAGATGGTCGCTATGTGAGGTGATGGATGTTAATTAGCTTGATTGTGGCTGTTATTTCACAATGTATACATATATTATTGCCGAAATTCAGCCTCTGTACACCAGTGACGGATTAAATCTCGGGGCCAGAGTTTTGGGTGAAGCAGAACGAAATAGCTTGATTGCTTTGCCAGGCAAAGGGGGCCACAGCGGGCTTAATGCCCTCAAGGAGGGGGTAGTGAGGAATCTTACGGTGTTCAAGGAGCAGGGCGTGATCAGCTCGTGGACATTCTTCTGATTAGTTGGTGGTGAGGTAATCAGGAGTCAACACCATCAACCTGGTGCCAATCAATCTGGCGTCTACGTGCTTGTGGGCGGCAGTTTATTTCTCCCACCTGGCGGGGGTTTTAGTATCTACCAAACAGCTCACAGGACGAGGCTCAGAACAGTATCTGTAGTCTTTGAGGAGGAACTAAAAGTCCTTGACTTTGTTTAATGGCTAAAGTATTATTATTTTGTCTTGCTTGACTGTTTTCCTCTTTCTGCATTTTCTCACTTCTCTGATTAAATTTATTCTTTGACTAAAGTGTTTCTACAGACAGAAGGCAGGCGGAGGACATGGGTGGGGTCTATTGTGGGAAGGCCTCCCAGGGGGTCCTGCTCGGTTAAGATATCACATCATCAAGTTGTATATGTTAAATATGGACAATTTTAAATTGTCAATTATACCTGTATAAATGTGAGGAAAATGTGAATTTCATGAGTATGCTCTAAACTAGAACATTTTTGCTTATTCTTCTAAAAACTTAATTCTTATTTTTTGTCTCAAGTTTATGAAGATCAGCTGTCCTAGGGATTTCTCTGAAACAAGGTAGCTTTAATTTTATCATCCTAATGACCAGAGAGCTGTACTGATTTTTCTTTTAAGGGACTTCATTTGGAAAACCTGTTACTAAAGAAATCTTTGCCTTTCTGCCTGCTGCCATTTTCCCACATAGATTTCTGACTGATACCTTTCCAAGACCTGTTATTATAACAAATGTTTTTTAATGAGCATAGTACTCTCATTTATTAAATATGTCACATATAAAATTTACCGTAATGGTTGCATTAATAGGTTTTGCTTACGTTCATGAGAAAATTAAATAAATGGGCAGCACTCTGGTGGAGGGAAGTCTGTCTGAAGGGCACACTTGCTTCATACTTTGGTTGCAGACATCTTTGTATATTCTTCCAGGGAAACAGTAAACTTTTCAGGCCTAGATGATCAAAGTTTGTTATGAAAAAAGATGTTATGAAATAAACAAAGTTAAACTAGTATTGTTATATTTTTCTCTAACATTTCAAAGCATGCAAAGATGAATTAGAACTGTTCGCTGCTGTAGTTCTCCCAAATGTATTTAACGCAAGACCTACTTTTCAAAGACCCTATGGTTTTTAGCACACAGTTTAGGAAATATTGGTCTACATATTTAGAATTGTAATAAGAAGGTACTTAAGTACTTATTTTTGTACTCATTGTATTTATTAAGTAATTACATATATTTTTTAAAGTCATGCAAATAAGTATTTGAGATTTTTATTAGTTAATGTCAAAATCCTAATTTGTAAAGGCTACACTGAACAATTAGGATGAGATTTTCTCTATTTTTAATTAATTGAAAATGAGTTATAAAAATATTTGCCAATACAGATATACCTTTCCACATTTTTGTTTCTGTTTACTACATTGGGCACACTTATTTATGGTAACACATATTATTAAAATTTATAAAAATATTTTTATTAAATAGAACAAACTAAATTGCAGTCTAAACCAAACAAGAATGATTAAATAAGTGGGTAGCTACACAGTGTATTCTCTCACTGTGGGGTGTTAGTCTTTTTCCTTTCTGGAACCCAGTTAAGAATTGGAAGCAGATCTGATACAAGGAGACGTTGTTGGTAGTCCTCCAAAGAAATCGAAAGATGTATTTCATTTCCTGTTGAGATCACAATCAACTCAAAATTTCATTTTTCATTAGTTCTGGAAGCTTCTGGGTTCTGGCAAAACAGTGGTGTTTCACATTGCAGCCAAGATCTGTATATAGGCCATCGTTTCTGACATTTTTATCTTGGCGTTCTCAGGTGAGGGGTGACTTTCAGAATTTTGCCATGCTGTTGTATTGCTGACAGACATGGTCCTGTGAGTTAGAAACCTTATTTGACAAGCAAGTAATCCATGACAGCTTGGAAACATCATTACTATATTTCACATTATTTTGTGAAGTGTACAGTTACTTAAAATGATTTTATTGAGATGAAACATTAGAAAGAATCTATGTTCTAAAATTTTATAGTTCTAAACATACAGTATAAAGTAATATTTAATGGTTCCTGTGCTGAAGTAAGATGGATTTTATATTCTTACAAAGGGACATTTTATGAAGTGTCAATCTGGAAGACTTTTTGTTTTGGAGTCTTAAGTCAGTTTTGGTGTATCGCGTATGCATAGCAAACCTATAAACCATAACTTAAGTTTTTTAAGTCATTAAGTGGAGCAACAACAACATGCATCTGTCCAATGTGTGTAATCGTCAGAGAAGAATTTTGAAAGGGAATGTTTTGTTGTTATATCTCTAGTTTATTATTTAAGGTACCACTCTATCTTTTAAAATTATTTTTTGATACTTGTCTATAAACCAGAAAAAAATATGTAAATAAAATAGATACAGATAACTAACACAGCATTAAAGCAGCTACTCTAAACCTCGGATATGTAAATGAAGAAACAGAAATAGCGAAAGTGGTGGTTTATTAGAAGATTATCATTATTTAAAGTCTTTGACATGTGCAGGATCCTTTTATCATTTCAATAAAGAGATAAAATTTACTTCATATTATTTTTTATTCTTTCAAAATTTTATTTGAATTTGTATGTAAGATATAAAATATGCTCAGTTTCTGAAACTAATTAGTTTTTTTAGGAAATAAACGACAAGAGAGATTGAAAGATAGAGGTAAAGTAGTATGTATACATATATAAGATACTTCAAACAGTACTTTATAGTCCTATAAAGATATATTCTCATTGTCACAAACTGTAATACTTCTACAATCAGTAAAGCATTTCTGCAAGCAGGTTTTGGTATGAAATGTGAAGTTAAATTTCTCCATAGAGCATTTATTATTTCTCAAATTTTATATTTATTAAAATTTTTATATCTGATTCTTAAGAAATGATTGGTAGTCCAGGGTTAGCTGTCAGGGATTATGTAATTGACAGCATGCTGTGTTTTTTCTTGTTTACCAAATGCTTGCGTGTGTTTGTGTGTGTGTGTAACTGCTTTTCATTTGATAGATACCTTAGTGTCCCGGATTTGATTTGATGCTGTCTTTCCACAGGAAGAATGGGCTATGGTGTCAGCATATTCTGTGAGATATGGGGAGCAGGAAATCATCCAGGATCACTGTTTTTATTGGGATGTAATAGATTGTGGTAGATTAGAAATGTGAGCCATTAGGATCTAACTAATCCAGATCTGGACACCATGATCACTCTGACAATTTGAAGTACACCCACTGCCCACAGGCATTTTCTGCTCACTGCATCACTTCTCAGAAGGTGGAAAAATAAACCTGAAATATGTCAGAGAATTCGGAGTGCTTCTGGTCTGATGAACACAGGCAAAATTATCTCTAATCTAAACAAAACAGAATAAAACAAAAAACACATAAGTATCATCTAATATATGGCATCATAATGAAATTTAGAATATTTTATCACTTATGAACAAATTAGTGATCTGATTGTTAGAACCTTTGAGATAATTATTCTGGTATAGATTGCCAAATGTATTTGTTATTATATCTACTTTAGGGTTATTGCTCAAACTGACAATCGTCTAGGATGTATTCTTCTACACTTCTGAAAAATACCATGTGGTTTTTAATAAGAATATTAAAGTACAATATAAACCAAGTTAAATAACTTTTCTAATGACTTACATAGCATGACATCACATGATTATCATCCTCTTTTCAGCATAAGAGATATAATAGATATCTAACAATAATATAAATTTGAAGAAATTATGGGCTAGGTAGTCTAAAGAAATCAGTAACTCAGTCTGTTTTTACTTTAGCATTTTCTGTTAATGTGTATTATCAAATATATATCAATAGACTCAGACCAAAGTCAGACCAAAACTCTAGATTCGGCTACTAAGAAAAAAATATTAATCTCAGTCAAAATTTTGAGAACATTATTAAATACAAGGTTTATGTGTACTTAAAAAAGATAGCAATAAGATTATAAATTTACTAAAAATAAGTTTTAAGGAAATGCCACAAATAATCAGTCATTTGGCAAGTTGTTCCCTGATATTCTTATGTGTAAAATGATGATTGAGGAATGTATAATGGAGTTTAACCAGTTGAATTAATTTATCCCAATATATGTTGATGACAGTAATTGCTAACTGAAGAGTTCTGTTTTAACCAATTGAGAGTTACCTTATTAATTTTTTATCATCAGTTAAGTGAGGGTATGGAAACTATATCATTGGTTTTGATGATACAAACTTGAAAGACTAACTAGGATCATAAGTTTAATAGACTGCCATAACTTAAGTAAGATGAAAAGTAATTATAATAAATATAACATTTTATATTTAGATAAGACAGCTGACCAATAAAGCACAGAGTGTGGATATAGTTGACGTGATAGAAGTTCATGTATTATAAATAGAGGAATTAGTGGAGTATAAGCTCTATTAACCGCTAATAGTTACTAAAAGCATGATTCAATTTTTGGCTGTACATATAAATATGCTGTCCAAAATATCTGGTTTCACTATATGTCTACACTGCTCAAAGAATACATGGAGAATTGTTGATTTCTAGGTGACAGGATTGAGGGATGTTTTTAAGCACTAAAATAATATAAATGGACAAGCCAGAGTTCCTAGAGGGGGGTGATTAGTAGTTAAAACCATGCCTTATAATTAAAATCATCATATTTTCCCAGATCAACATCTGACATGTTAGCTGACAAGGAATTCCTCAAATTTAAGTATTTATGTAAAAAGTTTTCACTTAGCATAATACCCTCAGGGTCCATCCATGTTGTCCCAAATGGCAAGAGTTCATTCTTTTTTATGGCTGAGTGGTAATCCAGTGTGTGTGTGTGTGTGTGTGTGTGTGTGTGTGTGTGTGTGTGTACATATCTCACAAGTTTCTTTATTCATTCATCCATCAAGGGACACTTAGGTTGTTTCCTTATCTTGGCCATGTAAATGATCCTACAATGAACATAGGTGTGCATATATCTTTTCAAATTAATGTTCTTGTTTTGTTTTTTTTTAGATAAATATCTAGTAGTGGAATTGCCATCATATGGTAGCTGTGGTTTTAATTTTTTGAGGAACCTCCATGCTGTTTTCCATAGTGGTTGCACCAATTTACGTTTCCACCAACTGTTCATGAGAGTTTCCTTTTCTCTACATCTTCAAATAACCATTAGTTGTTTGTTGTCCTTTTGATGATAGCCATTCAGACAGGTATAAGGTGATAGCTCATGGTGATTTTGATTTGCATATTCCTGATGATTGGTGATGTTGAGCATCTTTTCATGTGCCTGTTGGCCATATGTATGTCTTTTTTGGAAAAATGTCTATTCAGATCCTCTGCCCAGTTTTTAATCAGATTACTATTATTATTATTATTTTTTTTTTTTGCGGCACGCGGGCCTCTCACTGTTGTGGCCTCTCCCGTTGCGGAGCACAGCCTCCGGACCCGCAGGCTCAGCAGCCATGGCTCACGGGCCTAGCCGTTCCTCAGCATGTGGGATCTTCCCGGACCGGGGCACGAACCCGTGTCCCCTGCATCGGCAGGCGGACTCTCAACCACTGCACCACCAGGGAAGCCATGTTTGGGGTTTTTTTTGTGATTGAATTGTATGAGTTTTATATATTTTGGATAGTAATCCCTTTTTGGATAGTAACCCCTTTTTGGATATATGCTTTACAAATATCTTCTTCCATTCTGTAGGTTGCCTTTTCATTTGGTTGATGGTTTCCTTTGCTGCACAGAAGCTTTTTGGTTTGATATAGTCCCATTGCTTATTTTTGCTTTCGTTCCTCTTGCCTTTGGAGTCAGATCCAAACAAATACTGCACTATCTCACCTATATTTGGAATCTAAAAAACAAAACAAAACAAAAAAACCCAGACTTAATAGATACAGAGAACAGTTTGGTGGTTGCCAGAGGAGAGGGGTTTTGGAGGATGGGGGAAATGCATGAAGGAAATTAATAAGTACAAACTTCCAATAATAAAATAAGTCATGGGGATATAATGTACAGAAGGGACAATATAGTTAATAATATAGTATTAACTTTGTATGGTGATGGATGGTCATTGGACTTATTGTGGTGACCATTTTACAGTGTATACAAATATCAAATCACAATGTTGTACAACTGAAACTAATATGATATTGTATGTCAATTATACTGCAACAGAAAACCCTTAGTGATAGACAATAAGTACACTGTGCTAATTTTGTATAGCTTTCTTTCCATTTGCACTTGATTTTGATTTACATTTTACTTTTGGGGGGGAAGGGGCTATACTTGTGCCTTCTTAGTTAAAACTGTTATGGCCTAAAAAGAAAAAAAGCAGTCTTAAAAGCCTAAGAACTAAATCATATTTATTCACAAAATTTACTGAAAAAATAATATTACATAAAGTTAAGACTTGTGAATGTTTAGCATGGATTAACCAGATGTGGGGTAGTTAAGGTAATTTCTTCAGATTTTGAAAGGAAAAACAAGAAAAGAATTAATTGAGACATATTTCTAGTCAATAGAAGAAAGACATTACAAAATTAAAACATGGAATTACTCACTTTGCTAGATAAAGAACTGTACATCAAGGAAAATATTAAATATTTTTAAAGGAATTATCTAAAAGTGATTTATTTGGGGAAGTAGAAAATTAGATTAAAACTCAGATAACTTCAGAATCTAACAGTTTTTCCTTGAGGCCAGGTAGATAACAATACATAAAAAAAGCCTTGTTTAATTTGGGTTCTGCTAATTGAAAATTATAGTGATTGACATGAGGAGTGGGCTGGAAGGTAAGGTAAAATGATTAACTGAATGGATTAATAGCATAAACAGAATGAGATACTTAATCAACGTGATACAAGTAATTTGCAAACCTCTCCTTAGTAATTTTGGAAAAATTGATCCACATCACTAGAGTCCCTGTTTTATGCCTAGCATTGTCCTAGGTGCTATGAGAGAGATAATGACATATTATACGTGGCCCATGTTATCAGAATCTTACAGAATAATTAGGGAGATAAATATCTGAAAGAAAAAAATAGAGGACACAAAACAGTGCAGTAGGAAATTAAGTAACCAATTATTGGTCTCATATTAGTATAATAAGAATCTAGGAATTCAAAATATCAGAAACTTTGTTTTCTTGACATATATTTGCTAACATTCTGAATGAGGTTCTCTGAACCTTGATAAAAATCTGTAACTTGCCCATTCATGTGTTTCTTTGTTTATCATATTCCCTAGTTGGATGTGACCTCATGGGGAGTTTGCCATGCCCTCAGTCAGTACCTGTTATACAATGGCCATTAGTTAAATACGTGTTGAATAAATAAACCTTTTTTTCCCCTTATTTTCAAAATTAAATACCATACCTATCTTTCTAAACTTATTGAAGATTTTGAGTACCAATTGCAGTAACTTAGATAAAAATAATTGAAAAGAAATTGTTGTAATACATAAATATATAATTGTTATAAATTATTCCTATCAGCTTATCAAAGAGATGTGAAAAATTCTATCAACAATCTTTTTCAGTCTAACTGCAGACACAGTGTACAGCAGCACATAACAAGCCAGAAATTTTCTTTTCTAATGGTCCCTATTTGTTTGGTTTTGACCTGAAAATAAGTACACTGATTTCACATGATTTAAACTAATGTATAACTTTCCCTAGTACAAATTATCCTTTCCAAAAAGCATTAATTAATGATATTAATACACTGTTCCTAGTTCCGAAGTTGTTGTTTGGCCTTGGTTGTATACATTATGAATACTAAATATTATTTAGTATTTTTTGATAATAAGAGTTAGAATAGGTATAATTAGCCATCTTATTCCAGAAATGTTAGTAAATTGTGCTTTTTTTTTTTTTCCTATTCTCATAACTTACATACACCCCAGGGAAGAGGGAGAGATGGAAGAGGTAACAAATGAAGTCAAGCAGTTTCCATTCTTCATTAAGAAAAAAAATTTACTAACAAGCACAAGTTAGTTACTGGAGACATCTAGTCATAGGTGAAGCAGTACTTTTTAATAATTAACTGGAAGTCAAAAAAAAAAAACTTTGGGGAAGATTAGACCCCATACCTTGGAGGTGCCTGGATAAAGTAAATTACCATCATTTTATAAACAAATGATTTACATTTCAATGATCCACTAACATGTATAAAACTAGTATCATGTTTGCAGGCAGAATAGAATTAAAAGAATATTTTATGGTGACAGTTTGAGTTATCTATGAGACATAATTTAAAGTTATTGAATTGTTATAAATTCAGAGTGGCAGAAATATCACTGATATTTGTATATATTTGAAAGTACTCTGACTTCATAACAAGAGCATAGTTTATTACCTTAGTTGCTCTATTTGTGACATGTACTACTCACAAAGAAAGGTTTTTCTCATAAGGACCCAAGTGAGGCAAACGATAATGTTCTAAAGCTAAACAGATCTATACACACCTCATGGATGGTCTCCAGTAGATTTCACAGAAGTACATGTGCATCACACAATGTTCCGTGGTTTAACCTTCATTCTTATCAATCCTAGTTTGTTGATTTCAGTATGGATGAGAGACATAAAGTGATTGTAGATTTAAGACAATTACTCAACTGAATAACTTTCAAACGTTTTAGAAGCCAAAGTCTTTCTTTAAATTAGTAGCAGTGTAAATTTTCATCGTTTGGTAGAAACAAACAAAAATACCCTTTGCTTGCGGAAGACGTGATACATCTTCATAATAGTTAAGTTTTCCAGAGCATGGTTTAAGAACTATTGGTTTAGTAGACACCTAGTATCTTTCTGAATATTTTTTTTTAAGGTTTGTAGGCATTTATGTAAAAGTATTCTGTTTTTAAAAATCTTCAAAAAGTAACATTTATAAAATGTTCAAATAGTCTCAAGTGTTATTTGAATATGCACATTTATTATGATCCTCAGTTTCCACAAGCAGTTCATTATATAAAATAATAGGGGACATCATAAAACTAATAAATTGTAGCTATTGCAGTATGTGAAACAGAGTGCTGATACTCAATATATTATTAGCCTTTTCTTTATTGCTTTTATTTTTCTTTCTATGTCTCAAACACACAGCATTTTATTTATCTCAGTGAATGGCACAACAGCTGTGTCTTTGGGAAGCTTTTCTTTGGGCTTTTAAAACCTTATTTTGTTTTATATTTCACCCAAACCCTAACACTATCTCTTCCTCATAGGTAGACCCTTTATTGTATTTATAAATGTGCTTGCAGTGTACTTTTCTTACATGTACTAAGATATTTGTATATCCTTGTAAGTATGTATGTATGTATATATGTGTATGAATGCATATAGATGTTATTTTCTGTGTGTTTAGCTTATATAAATAGTTTTGAGTTTAAAATTTTATTCTTATTTTTTCCGACTCAGTGTTTAATTGAACATTTGTCCATGCTGTTATCATCTGGTCTGTAGCTTCTGACTTCTTATTAGTCTTTATGTGTGCATTTCCCTAGATGAATTCCTAGGTTGATTCCAACTGTTTGATATGATGATTAACACCGTGATTAGTTTAATCATACACTACTTTTCATAGGGGTGTGTGTGTGTGTGTGTGTGAGTTTCTCTGGTATATTTGAGAAATTTCTAGGTGATAGAATATACACATACTCAGTTTCAGCAAATACTGGAGATTGTGCCCCAGATTTATTGTTCCAGTTTCAACTCCAACCAATAGTGGATAAGGGTCCTTTGTCCCCTTTTTTCTCTAGGATTTAATATTACCTGACTTATTTATTTTTCCAGTAATGAGAAATGTCATGTTAACATGACGTTTAACATAACATGTCATGTTACATTCTTTCATAACTATCATTAATCTATTATTGAGGTAGAGCATCTTTTTACCATGAACCATTACCAGCTTACATAGTTTTTCCTTTGTGCAGATTTCCTCTTCGTAATCTTGACAGTTTTCCTTTTGGGATTCCAGATCTTTTCCTTGATGAATGAAGAAGTTCCTAGTATATTTTAGATAGTAAATTCGTATCTGTTAACTTTGTCTGTGGTGTCATTACTTGACAAAAGAAAATATTTAAGCTTGAAGAAATGAAATCCATCAATTTTTCTCCTTATAATCTGTGACTTAAGAATGGGAGTGGGACTAGTGTTAAGAAGTATTTCCCATTTCATTAAGTCACAAGGATATTGTCTCGTATTTTCTTTGATTAGCTTTACGGGTTTATTTTTTCTTTATTAATATAATAATCTTTATTATGTAACATCTACTTTTGCCTAGATGTAAAAATTAACATTAAAAAAGAAACATCAGGAAGGTTAAAATGAAAATAATGGTTATCTAAGGAAGAAATAATACTCAATGAAAAATCATAAAGAAATGAAATAAGAAATACTAAAGCAGTTTTAACAAAGAATTATTGACAGAATATGTAAAATAATTCAAAAAACAGATGTCCTTAGCAGAATAACAGAATATCTAATATCTAATAACAGAATATCTAATTATAAAATATAAATACTGAATATTATCTAATTAAACTTTTAATTTTTTTAGAAGAATAGTTCATTTAAAATATTATATTAGCTTTAGGTGTATAACAGTGATTCAAAATTTTTATAGTATAATACTTAATTTGAATTAATCTTATTGAGAAAATTTCTTTCACTAAAAACATCAACAGATTGTGCTGTTGGCCAAATTACAAATTCATCAGGAATTTTATTCTGATAAGAATATATAATTTTACAGATAAATTTTAAAACATTTCTGCTGAAATTATTTTTTAATGAGTTTCAGATATAAATGAAAGGTAAAATTTTCCTTCTAGTTCACAGAAAGGGGAAGTATGTATATTATTTGATAATGAGATGTTTTGCATGACATTTTGAACTCTATCTAATCTTTTCTGAAAAGGATTAAGTTATTTGGGAATAACTTTGACATTTGTACCAAAACATTATGCTATACTCTCTATACTTGGAAGCAATGTTGTTTTCAGGGAAGACACAAGGGATTGACAGATAAAGTGTGTTTTTCCAAAGAAACAAAGTCAGGGGAAAGAATTTGTGGAAAAAGCAATTCAAGGGGTATTTTCCCTTATGTCCAGCTTAACCTATTTTAGGGTAAACCCATTTTACAAAACACTTTAAGGTAGATAACAGTGTAAGATTATAAATTGAGAAAGAATATGACTATTTTTACACAAAATTTAATAAATTATTTCCTTTAACTGACTTTGTCAATTATTCCAGACTCCAAATGGCCATTTCCTCATCTAATAATATTGAATAAATGACCCAAAATTCCTGATATAATATTACTAATTATGAGGAAGGGCATGATTAGAGTTTGTGTTTTAACCCTCCTGAGGTAAATGCATCCGATAAGTCTCTTCTTTTCTGTTATTTCTTCCATCTGAGTTCTTGTCACTTCTACCCGAGTCCAGCAATGTATCTCCTCTCTTTATATTTCTGAATTGTTTCATGGTCTGTTGTAATAATCATCATTATGGTCTACTATATAATGTAGCCCAACTGGCCCTATATACCACTATTAAAGGCTACACGTAGCTCTCATACCAGTTGTCCTTCAAATTCTGAGGTTTGAGTCCTTCAGGATAGTTTTCCTATTTTTTTAAAACTGAAACTTTTCTAATATTTTATCCATCTTAGTGGCTAATGTCTATCTATCCAGCTATCTAAAAATTATCTATCTGTCTATTCTTCAACAAGTAGACTCAAATATACCTTAAGTTACTTTAATAGCCATTCCATTAGCATATACATTTTCTGGTCAATACTTTTGTTTGGAGGGGTCAGAATTTTAAGATTTATGTTCTGTTACAAACTAACCTAAGCCAATATATTATCTGGCTCTTTTTGATAATTACTGGTATCCTTCAGTGATTAGAGGTGAGGGTCGTAAGTTTTATGTGCTGCTGTATCACTATTAGATATGGTGGCAAGTCTTAGAATTTGGTACACATACCGTCATTTATTTGCCAGTAGTCTTGTGAACATTTTAAAACCTGTTGCTTAATAATGAACTTTCAGTTCTCTGTCCTTTTAGTTTCCCTGACAACATATTGCATGAAAGACTCGTTGAGGCAAATGCTATAGTATCTAGAGGCAGGGTTTAGTTAAACTTACTGTGGGCATAGGCATTTACTGAGCAGAATAGTTTAAAATAAATAAGATGCCTCTGTTAATATTTACATTGATGTATATACTAAAATGGTGAATCATAATTACTGATAGATATTACGAATTAGTGAGTGATTTTTGCCCCCTCCAAAAAAATTGACTGTCAGCATTTATTCCTGGTACTAGATGTAAACAAGAATCATTTTCCCATAACTTGTTTCATGTCTTATTTTCACTTATTTTAGATAGAACACTTCCTTCTCTTGCACAGTTGGCTTACATTAATGTGACATTTCCTGCACATGAAAAAAGAAAAAAAAATATATAAAATCTCTAAGTGGACAATCTGTTGTTTAAGTCCCATTTGTATATGTGTCTGATATATTGCTTGGCACAATTTTATGAATTTTTTTCCCAAATAATTGCAGTCCTTCGCACATTGTATACATACAGTCTTCTTTAAGTAAAATTTTGACTTAGCAATTTTTTCAATCTGAAACCAGGTAAACTTTTAATAGTAACTAAAAATGCTCTTTTGTCATAGAGAAAAATTTTATACCCCTAAATTTTATTCTCTTAATGTCCTTGTTTTCTTACCAGCACAGGGCAATGAACTTGTGTGTGGTGACTCACTAGACCTGCTTGTGAGGCACCTCCATGGATAATGGAGAGTTTTCTTTTCATTCCTTCAACTCATCATAAAACTGCTGCCACCAGCGAGTCATCACAGGAGGATTTTATTGGCCAATTACTTCCTCACTATGCTTATCTAATTTAGGGTTCATTAAGGATGATAGAAGAGTCTCCCAACTAGAAGTTGTAACTTGATCCAAGATTTTGTAGTTCATATGTATAACTGAAGGAATATTTAGGCTGCAAATGTAACAGGAATTAAAGCTCTCTTCCTTTGAGTAAGCATTCTTTCCCAACATAAATTACAACTTATTAAACAAAATCTTATTGTTAATAAATTAGATTATAAACTCTCAAAGCCTGAGCTATTTAAACAGTCCACAGAGGAAAAAAAAATCATACTTGGTAGACAAGGTTTTCAATTCATGGCATAAATCTTATGAATCAGAGAGTACAAATTAATCAAAAACATTTTAATTTCAACATTCCTACAATGTGTTTATATGCAAAGTGCCTATTTTTTAAGGGATTCTGAATTTTGGAGTATGTTATCTTTGGAAATGTAAATAAAAGCCAATGATATTCATGATTATTAAATGAATTCAGTTGCATTTTGTCTTGACTTCAGTGATCAAATATCTTCCAGATTTCCTACTGTAATCTAAAAATGAGACTCAGCATGAGTTTCACTGATGTCTAAATTGAAGTCAAACCTGATATTTAGTTTAAACTGACAAACCTTCAATGAGTTCAGCATTGATGAATAAACTGATTTTTTTAATATGGGCTAATAGATATAATCAGCGCCGCCGTTCAGCCAGTACACAGCAGAATAGTTGAGTTGTTGTTTAGGAAACAGAATCCTCAGTGCTGTTGGTGTGTTGATTTTGATGGGTTGGTTTCTCTGTGCCGTACAGGTTACTGAATATCACTTTTAGGTATAAGCTTCCTGCGCAGTGTTATTGACAATAGTACCCCTTTCACCATGATTCACTCACCAAATGAATGAAGAAATGGTAGAAACTAGAATCACTGGAGATTTATCAAATTATTATTTAGGGAAAGTAAATAATTTGATTTTTAAATGTTACTTTCTGTTCATAACTTATTCCTTCTAAAATGTATTAGTGTTTATAGTTATCAGTGTTCTGTTTGATTTTCTTTTTTTAAAACTACTATCTATAGTCAAATAGATATCATTTATACAGATAAAGTTTTTATGGAAAATGTATAAAAAAGCTATTCTGATAGTTTGGAAGAGTTTATGGTATTCATAAAATATTCAACTTCTGGAGAGTAACTAGAGAAAAATTGGGTTCACTGAAGGGTCTCCTCTCAGAATGAGGAAGATCCCCATATCATACATTTTCACCAGTAGGGTACCCTGAGCTACAATCACTCACAGGGTGTCCATGTCCCTTCATCTCCTTGCCCTTGTTGCAGTGTTTAAACATTCGCCTCTTCTCCTCATCTTTCTTGTCTCTTCCCTCCTTTCTCCTCCCTTCCCTCCCTTCTTCTGTCCTTTCCTCCCTGCCTCCCTCCCTTCCTTCCTTCCTTCCTTCCTCATTCTGAGGTATAGTCTTGTATATATGTTGCCTTATCTTCCTACGCCCCTCCTTCCTATTCAACCTCCCAGGTAAAAAAAAACCAACAACAAAAACCTATTTTGTTGCTTAACTCCGTAAGCCCTCCAGATTAGACACTGATCCTAGTATAGCGATTTACTGCAGGGAACCTTAGAACCCATAACTGCTTTTCTCTGCAGGGCTGAGGAAATGGCAAGCTTTCTCGAGCTTGTCCAGTGCACCTCCCTTGTCTGTGGAGGAAATGGCTACTTATTTTCAAAGATCAGCATCTTTGCAGAGCCTTCGCCGAGTCATAGTCAGTCTTCCTTTATTATAGCAATTTACAAATCTCTTAACTGGACTATAAAATCTTTAAAGGCAGGAAATCCTTTACTCGTTTCATATATCTTCAAACTGTAGTAATTGTTATATAAATATTTGATGGATGGAGGAAGGAAGAGAGGGAGGGAGGGGGGATGGAAAGACTACAGGAAATGCTTAAACTGCAAGTTGATGTAGTGGTTATGACAATTATCAAACATTTTAACTCATAATTTCTCCTAAAATATGTGTTCATTGCACCCAGTTGGTATTATGTAAGGATTTTTGATAAATTATGTCTAAGGTAGCTGTTATTAACCTTGTCATTAACCTTGACTCCAGGAACACAATGACAATTCCTTTTTAAATAAAATGGTTGTCTTTTCAAAAATAAATAAAATTACATATGGTAACAAACCTGTTATTCAAATAGACCCAATCATCTGGGCAGCCTCTTATTACTCTATATTCTCTTCATTCTCATACATTTACTTATTGATAACCCAAAATCTCCTAAATTTATTTCCCTAACAAATTTCTTCTCCACCTTCCAGGCTCAATTATTCAACTGCCTACACAACTTTCTCACTTGGATGCCTGTAATATACCTCTTCAACAGAAGGTATCACCCATCGAATCATCCTTTTATGTACCCAACAAGTATTCTCTATATTGCAGATTAGCACCCCTATTCATCCTGTCAACCCAAACAGCAGGGGATTATTCTTAAAGTATTCTCTCACCTCTCACATGTAAATATGTGAGAGCACCTCTCCTTTATCAAATCCCTTTGATCCTACTCATACACATTCTAGAATCTTTTCACTTCTACTCTTCTCATCCAAGTCCAAAAATCATCTTTCATTTTACTCTTGCTTTTTAAAATCTTTTCACACTGAAACCCAAAGAATATTTTAAGAAAACAAGCCTAATCATATCACTCCCCTACTCAATACCTCCTCTTTGATTCCAGAATAAAGTGCCAAATCCTTAAATGAACCTGCATGCTTATGCAAAGTCCAGTCTTTCAAACCTCTCTCGTCTGCGCTTGGACCGTGTTCCTATTGCTTTCTGAGATTCAGCCACTGTCCCCACTGTTGTTCCCTCCTGTCGCCGCACCTTGGCACAGGCTCTTCCCATTACACAGGTGTTTCTTCCCATCATTCTCTGCCCCTGGATCGTTGCTTCTCTTTGGTGAAACTCATCCTAAAAGTTACCTCCTCAGAGTACCTTACTTGATGACCCAAATCTATACACCCTAAGCACATCTGTTCTTTTCACTTAATCATAGTGCTAATTAAATAATTTTATCTTACCATTAATTTAAAAACAGGATATAAGATTCATGAGGACAAGGAGTGCATCTCTTTTGTTGATAGGTGTGCATCAGATACTTTCAAAGCCAGAGATATGTATACCAATGCCAAAAACTTTTGGAGAGGGTAACGGTGGCCTTTAGTTGATAAGATAAAGTTGTAGAAAAATAAAGAGTTTAGTATCATGGTTGTGTGGTCTCTGCAGAGATATATGCATTATGTCTCATAATCTTCATTATAATCTATACCTGGTGATTAGTCAATGGTTAGAAATAGCACTGAACTCTAATTTGATCTGTACAATAATTAGGTTGAAGACATAATTTGGGAGCCTGCCTCACCATCCACATGTTGATGAGGGAAGGAACTCTGTGAAGACAGAAGAAATAAATCATCCCCACCTATAGGGTATCGATCCAAGGAAACCCTGAAAAAAGAGAGAATCTAGGTGTTACAAACTATTCTTAGGGGAGATTCAGTATAGCAGGTTGGCTTTAACTGTTATTTCCTTTTATTTTTTTTTAACATCTTTATTGGAGTATAATTGCTTTACAGTTGTGTGTTAGTTTCTGCTTTATAACAAAGTGAATCAGCTGTACATATATATATATCCCCTTATCTCCTCCCTCTTGCATCTCCCTCCCACCCTCCCTATCCCACTCCTCTAGGTGGTCACAAAGCACCGAGCTGATCTCCCTGTGCTATGTGGCTGCTTCCCACTAGCTGTTTTACATTTGGTAGTGTATATATGTCCATGCCACTTTCTCACTTCATCCCAGCTCATCCTTCCCCCTCCCTGTGTCCTCAAGTCCATTCTCTACGTCTGAGTCTTTATTCCTGTCCTGCCCCTAAGTTCTTCAGAACCTTTTTTTTTTTTTTAAGATTCCGTATATGTGTGTTAGCATACGGTATTTGTTTTTCTCTTTCTGACTTACTTCACTCTGTATGACAGACTCTAGGTCCATCCACCTCACTACAAATAACTCAATTTCTAACTGTTATTTCTTAAGCTATGCTTTCAATGTTTGCCTATTATCAGATAAGAACTTCCTAGGGAACACCAGACATTAATTTTGTCATCAGTGGCTCATTATGTATATCGTTATGTGTTAATATTCACTGACCATTTACTCTGTGTTAAGCATTATATTAACCAAAATATTTACATGAATGTCTCATTTATTTCTTTGAACACTATCAAACTAGTACTATTACCCCTCTTTTTTCTGCAGATGAGGAAAGAAAGGTCTAGAGAAGTTAAGAAGGTTTTCCATGATCAGTCAACACAAAATGTAGAGTCAGTATTTGCCCCCGATAACCTTGACTGACGTCAGAGCTGTCATCATGCTATATGTGGGGATAGGAGGCAGGCACCTGGGAACCAGGCACTCTTCTTCCCCTCAGATATCCTTAATTTAGGGGGACAAGAGGCAACTAAGGAGGTACATTCTCTTTCTTGAAAGTCAACATTCCAGGGTAAGAGAAAGAGAACCTACAACATGACCAAAATAAAAGCAGATGAACCAAAATTCAACTCACCTACCTATAGTAATTTCTTCACCTCTTATTTAGGGGGATTAATAAAAATAGTGATTTTTTGTTTACTTGGAGTATTTTTTTAAATTTTTTTTGGCGGTACGCGGGCCTCTCACTGTTGTGGCCTCTCCCGTTGTGGAGCACAGGCTCCGGACGCGCAGGCTCAGCGGCCATGGCTCACGGGCCCAGCCGCTCCGCGGCATGTGGGGTCTTCCCGGACCGGGGCATGAACCCGTGTCCCCTGCATCGGCAGGCGGACTCTCAACCACTCCGCCACCAGGGAAGCCCTACTTGGAGTTTTAATATACTTGTTAGCACAGACTGGTCCAAAAACCTAAGTGAGTGCTGGATTGGGAGGATGGTTTGTCTTTCCTGTCTGCCTTTACCCTAGTTTTTTTTTTTTTTTTTTAATTTAAGCATGTTAATGAAGTGATTGTCAACCCTGTATACACATTATAAGGACCAGAGGAGATTTTAATACAAATGCCCAGTTTCCACACTAAATAGATCACCTAGACTCTCCAGGGGTGAAACTCAGGCTTCGATGTTTTAATAGGCTGCCCTAGGGATACCATTGTGCAGTCTGGGCTGGGACTGCCATCTGCCAATTTAAGTTTACTATTTTAGGCTATTATTACCTATTTGAAAGCTCATAGCAAAGTGCTCAGCACTTAGTAATCTTTCGGTAGAGGTTAATAATTATTAATATTAGGCTAAGCCCTTTTCTCTTGGTACTTTTTTCTGGCATAAAGATGCAACACCCAGAATCTTTGGTCTTCCTCCCAAATCTTTGGTCTTCCCAATTCAGCATAAAGTTTTCCAGCAGCTTTTACTGATGATAGATAGATAATTAGATAGATATTTTTTGAAAACTCTTACTCTAAAGCTCTTCATTTCATCTTTAAATTTTTTATCACCCTGGTAACATAGCTGATAAACTTTCCACAGACTAGAAATATCATGTGTGAACCACTCCCCGCCCCCCGCCCCACACATACACTGCTAATGTTAGGAACTGTTCTATTATTTTAATTAACTCATTCAATTCTCACGCTATGCAATTTTAATCCAGTTTATAGATGTGTGCACTAAGAACCTGAAGAGTTAGGTAATTTACCCAAGATTACAGGGCAGAAGTAGGATTTGAATCCAGGTAATATCCTGTCCTTAACTATCACATCAAATAACAGAACTTGTTGAAAAGAAATGTTATCAATAAAATCAAAATTAAGTTACTAAGTTATTAATTATATGAAATTAATAATAAATATTATTATAGTGATTTTATTAATTAAAATTCTGTTTAGCAAATTCTATCAAAATCTGCATTATTAATTACTGTTATTCCCAATAAAATTTGGATTAAAGTAAGTAATATACCCTTCTTTTTGGTACTACCCTGGCCCTCAAAATTTCAACGTTATATCTAAAAGATATAAAGATTTATTTGGATTTAGAATCTACTTGCTTTCCAGTACTCCAGTTTTACAAACTATTTATATATATATATATATATATTATATTTTTTTTTTTTTTTTTTTTTTTTTTTTTTTTTGCGGTACGTGGGCCTCTCACTGCTGTGGCCTCTCCCGTTGCGGAGCACAGGCTCCGGACGCGCAGGCTCAGTGGCCATGGCTCACGGGCCTAGCCGCTCTGCAGCATATGAGATCTTCCCGGACCGGGGCACAAACCCGTGTCCCCTGCATCGGCAGGCGGACTCTCAACCACTGCGCCGCGAGGGAAGCCCAAACTATTTATATTTTTAACATAACTCTCTTTCATTCTATAGCCTTTGAATTGTCAAGAACCTCTGAAAAGAAATGTTTGTGTTTGATTTTAATAAGGTGTCATTTGTTTATTTATTTATATTTTTGGTAAAGAGGTGACAAACATTTTACTTGAAGTAGTTTCCAAAACTACTGGTTTGTCTGGGAATTTAAAAGATTGCTCAGTGAGATCAGTAATGTCTCCCTTGGGTAATGTAAAAACTGTATCACCAATACGAGAGGCCCAGCAAACATAAGAAACAAAAAGAAACAAAAAAAGAAAAACTCATGTTCATCGTGACCTGAAGGAAGGACCCTTGCGGAGCAAATTTGGAGAATCCTTGTCCATTTCTGTCTGGACTCATTGCCAAGGGGACGCTGACAGGCTTTTTAAAGGCAGTGAAAGAGCATAGTCGATCTTTCCCTTTAAGTCTGCACATTGACATTCAATTATCTATGCCAGATGGAAATCGATTTTATAATGATGAATTCATATAGGTTTGAAGTATGCTGTTTGCGACAACTGACAGAGGTTATGACAGAGGCATTTGTTTCATTAATCATAGTGGCTTAATTTCTCAAAGCAGTTTTTCATTTGAAAACTAATACTGAATTTTTTTTAAAAAATCTAAATAATGTAGAATCATTGCACATCTGCTATATTTACTGAATGTTTTGTGTTTGAATTTTCTTAAGTATCTTAAAACTCATTTGCATGTTATAAATGTAAGCTTTATACAGCTACGTTTATTAAGTTAAATATTTCCCATGCTTTCTATGAGAGTGTTTCAGTCTTATTGAAAGGAAAATTCAAGCCAAGCAGCAGCTGCTTTTGATAACAGCTATCAATTCTCTGGACTTAAGAATTTACAAATGGCATAGGAGTAAGAACTGAGGGAGGAAACTGTCACTACTGCAGTAATAAAGCTAAATAAAATAGCATGAATAAAGCTGAAGTTATTAAGTAAAGTTGGCACTTTAGACTTTTAACATCTTATAAAAATACCAAAGTCTTGTGAAGAGATGATTATTAGCGATGTTTTCTTCAAATCAGCAAAGTGAGGGCATTAAATTACTTAACATACTATTTAAGATTCTGTGTGACATTGGTAGGTAAGTTATATTTATCATAGCTAAAGAAGGTCATGAGCACTTGTCAGTGCAGTTCTTGTCTCTTGCCTGAGACTCAGTATTGGATCACTGATAAAGGACAGTAACATTTATAAAGCTTTATGAAAAACTTTAAAATTATGGAGATCAGATGAAAGCTTCAGCTAATCATTCACAATCTAGCACAAACCATTTCTTTGAAAGAGAGAAAATACATTTGGCACTTTTTTGGAATGTATTAATTTTTATTGCTCCTGTAACAAATTGCCACATTTTATAGTTTAAAACAACATAAATTTATTATCTTGCTACTTTGGATATCAGAAATTTGACAAGAGTCCTACTGGGTTAATCAATCCACATTGTTGGCTAGACTGTTTCCTTTATGGAAGCTCCAGGAAAGAATCTCTTTCCTAGCCTTTTCCAGCTTCTAGAAGCCACTGACATTCCCTGGCTTTTAGCCCCCTCCTTCCATCCTCAAAGCAGCAAGGTAGCATCTCCCTGACCCTACGCTTGTCGCTGATCTCTTTTTCTGACCACTGACTGAAAAGGTTCCCACTTTTATGGACCCATGTGATTAGATTGGACCAACTTGGATAATCCAGGAAAACCTCCCCTTCTCAAGGTCCTTAACTTAATCACATAACTTAATCACCTTAGCCATGTAAGGTGCAGGGTGTGGACCCTGCCATCATTCTGCCAAACACATGGACTATATGGAAGAATAGCTCCATTGTAGTTGACTATTGGCTTAGCGGTTGTTATGTGTAGTGTGGGTACTTCTTTCTCTAATCACCACTCAACCATATCAGATTTTAGAACCACGGAATGTTAGATTTGGAAGGGAAACATAGAACTCAACTAGTTCAAACATTCCATTTTAAGGGGGAGATGAATAAAATTCAACAGTGAAAGTAATTGATCACAGGAATTGTGTTTTTTTTAAGACTTTTTTAGAGCAGTTTTAGGTTACAACAAAACTGAGCAGAAGGTGCACAGATTTCCCATACATTCCCCATCATCAATCTTCCCCTTCAGAGTGGTACATTTTGTACAGTTGATGAACCTGTACTGACACATCATTATCACCCAAAGTCTATAGTTTACATAGGGTTTATTCTCAGTGTCGTATATTCTGTGGGTTTGGATAAATATATAATTATATATATATATATCTCCATAATTATGGTATCAGATAGTTTTACTGCCCAAAAAAATCCTCTGTGCCCCTCCCACTCATCTCTCCTCTTTGCCAGCTGCTGGCAACCACTGATCTTTTTGTGATCTCCATATTTTGTCTTGTCCAGAAGGTCGTGTAGTTGGAATCACACAAATACATAGCCTTTTCAAATTGGCTTATTTCACTTAGTGATATACACTTATTTCCTACATGATTTTTCAAGGTTTGATAGCTCATTTCTTTTTAGTGCTGAGTGATATTCCATTGTCTGGATGTACCATACTTTATTTATCTATTCCTACTGTCTTAGTCTCTTCAGGCTGCTATAACAGAAAGCCAAAGACTTGGAGAAATATAAACAGCAGAAATTTATTTCTGGAGGCTAAGAAGTCCAGGATCAAGGCACAGGCAGATTCCATGTCTGGTGAGGATCCATTTCTTCGTTCATAGATGGCAGTCTTTTTGCTGCATTCTCATTTGGCAGAAGGGGCAAGAGACCTCTCTGGGGTTTCTTTTATAAAGGCATTAATTCCATTCATGAGGGCTTTGCTCATGAATCACTTCCCACCAGCCCCATCTCCTAACACCACTGGAGATTAGATTTCAATATTTGAATTGTGAGAAGACACTAATTTTCGATCTATAGCACCTACTGGAGGACATGTTGGCTGCTTCTAAGTTTGGCAGTTATGAATAAACTTCTGTCAGCATCCGTGTGCAGGTTTGGTGTGGACAGGGCATTGACTCTTTAATGGTGATGACCATGTTTCCCAATTTAATTTCCTATTAAGTTGTTAAAAATTCATCATAATTTAAAAAATAAGTTCCAGTGCAGTTTTATGTGGAAACAAGCCTTATTTATTCTTCTATAGTATATTTATTTTTCCTCAACACGTGTCTAAAACCTAGTGATATAGGTGTACCCGTAATATGTTGACTGATAAACTCTTAAGAAAACAAACATTTAATTTTGGTTTTATAAGAAAAGAGAACAGAACTTTGGCTTTTGCCAAAGAAGAGTGATGCAATAAAAATTTTTGTGTGTGTGTGATTGCTAGGATTTCCAGACTTCCCTTTTTAATGTTTCAGAGTTATTTTTTGCAGTCATATCTCACAGAAATCCGTTATTCAGAAGAATAGGCAGCTTCTTTTCCAGTGTAGTGAGCTCACTCTTATGTACATTGTGTGTCATGCTGTTGAATGAGAGAAATATCAGAGGGGAAAATGAGCTATGTTGTGATATACCCACACTCAGGAGATGCATCCTGATGTCACATGTTACATTACTTGATAACCCAGGGAGTGCTTGGAACTGTGGTCTAGAAAGGAGGGGGACTTGGGATACACTCATTGGAGAATATTTTGAAATTGTCTAGGAGCCATAAGATAATTTTTTTATCTAAGCTTAGATGTAAACTAAATTTGAGATAAATTCTGATTAGAAATATTACGCTTATTTAAAATGTATATACTAACACTATATGTTAGCATATTTCTTGAGAGCATATATATGGCAGGTGTTTTTGTCATCATCTTATAGATAACAGTTTGAGCCCAAGCGAAGTTACTTGCCCGGTCTTTGACCCCTTAACCACCCTCCCATTTTCCTTAACCAATTAGTTTGTACGTATGAAGTAATACCAACATAATAAATTAATATGAAAGAAATAGTGTGAACTCCATATCCCATTTTAGAATTTCCTTATTAGGAGCTTTTACTCTATAGAAAATTAATATTAAAAGAATATTTTTAAATGCAATTTTTTATTTTTAAAGATAACTTTATTGAGATACAATTCATATACCATAAATGCCAGTCATTTGTTTATTTATTTATTGACTGCCTTGGTTTATTCCTGCGCGTGGGCTTTCTCTAGTTGCGGTGAGCAGGGGCTACTCTTCATTGCGGTGCGCAGGCTTCTCGTTGTGGTGGCTTCTCTTGTTGCAGAGTACAGGCTCTAGGCGTGCTGACTCAGTAGTTGTGGCATGCAGGTCCTAGAACCCACGGGCTTTAGTAGTTGCGGCACGTGGTCTTAGTAGTGGTGCGCGGGCTTAGTTGCTCCGCGGAATGTGGGATCTTCCTGGACCAGGGATCAAACCCTTGTCCCCTGCACTGGCAGGCAGATTCTTAACCACTGCACCACCAGGGAAGTCCCTGCCAGTCTTTTAAAGTGTATAATTCAGTGAGTTTTTGTATATTCACAAAGTTGGGCCGTTATCACCACTCTGCAATTTCAGAACATTTTCACCTCCCCAGGGAGAAACCCATGCTCTTTAGCATTTGTTCCCTATTCCTTTTTCCTGCAGCCCTAGCAAGCACTAATCTACTTTCCTTTGTTTCTGGGGATTTGCCTATTCTGGTCACTTCATATATTGGGTTGGCCAAAATTGCCTTCAGTTTTGAAGTAAAAATAAAAGACACATTTTTCATTTTTACCAAGGACTTTACTGAACAATGTATTCACCCTTTTGTTCCACTACCTTCTGCCATTTTTCAGGCAACTTCATAATTCCATCTTCCCAAAACTTTTTACCTTCTCGAGCAAATAACTGTTCCAGGTGCTTTTTACAGTCTTCCAGGGAATTGAAATTTTTTCCATTAAGAGAATTCTGTAAAGACATAAATAAATGGAAATCTGAAGGTGCAGTGTCTGGTGAATATGGCGGATGAATCAGAACTTCCCAGCCAAGCTGTAACAGTTTTTGCCTGGTCATCAAAGAAACATGAAGTCTTGCATTATCCTTATGGAAGATTATGCGTTTTTTGTTGACTAATTCCAGGCGCTTTTTGTCGAGTGCTGCTTTCAGTTGGTCTAATTGGGAACAGTACTTGGAATTAATCTTTTCATTTTCCTGAAGGAGCTTATAATAGAGAACTCCCAATCTGACCATATATACAGCATCACCTTCTTTGGATGAAGACTGGCCTTTGGTGTGGTTGGTGGTGTTTCATTTCCCTTGCCCTATGATCTCTTCTATTCCTCATTATTGTACAGTATCCACGTTTCATCACCCATAAAAATTTGTTTTAAAAACAGAACATTTTGATTACGTTTAAGTAGAGAATTGCATGTGGAAATACAGTCAAGAAGGTTTTTTTTGCTTAACTTATGTGGAACCAGAACATCAAAGTGATTAACATAACCAAGCTGCTGCAAATGATTTCCAACTCTTGATTTGGATGTTTTGAGTATGTCAGCTATCTCCCACGTGGTATAACGTTGATCTCAATTAATGCCTCAATTTGATCGCTATCAGCTTCAACTGGTCTACCCGACCATGGAGCATCATCCAGCGAGAAATCTCCAGCATGTAACTTCACAAACCACTTTTGACACAGTCACTCAGTCACAGCACTTTCTCCAAACACTGCACAAATCTTTTTATGCATTTCAGTTGAGTTTTTAACTTTCTTGAAATAATAAAGCATAATATGCCAAAAATGTTGCTTTTTTCTTCCATCTTCAATACTAAAATGGCTACACAAAAATTAACCAGTTTTGATGAGGTTTTTTTTTTTAAGTCCATGCCGATATGAAAGCTGTCAAAATGCAATCTAACAAAATTGTTTCGAATGAAGTTAAAGACATCTAAGTGCTACTAGAGCTGTCTTATGGAAAAAAACTGAACCCAGTGAATGGAATCATATATTTGGCCTATTAGGACTGGCTTCTTTCACTCAGCATATTTTCAAGGTGCCTGATGTTGTAGCATGTGTCAGAACTTCTGTCTTTTTTATTGCCAAATAAAATTCTGTTGTATAGATGTACCATATTTTATTCATTTCTCAGTTGATGGAGACTTGAGTTATTTCTCCTTTTTGCCTATTATGAATAATGCTATTATGAACATTGGTATAGAGGTTTTTGTGTGGACATTATGTTTTCAAATTTCAGGGGCTGTACCTAGGAGTGGGATTGCTGGGTCATATGATAACTCTATATTTAACCTTTTTCAGGAACTGCCAGATTGTTTTCCAAAATGGCAGTTTAAAATGCCGGGAAGCTCACTGTTCTTAGCAAGATTTATCCATTTTTGTTCAATACATGCTTCTCAGAGTGTTTTAAACCTTTGGTTAATTTCTAGAATTCTGAAAGAGTTTAACAATTTGGGTTTGATGGCTTTTATGGAAGAGCAGGTTTTCAGAGTTCCTTACTTTGCCATTCCATAAATGCTTCCCAGGATCTCCTAAAATTGAAACAATGAGCCTAGGGAGAGGGAGAGGTAATTAGAGCCTCTAATTAAACCCAATTTTAAAAAAATCAATTACAGGCAAAATACTTTTTACAGGATTTTTATCTATCTACATTTTTTCGTTAGTCCTTCCTCTATAAAGAGGATCTGAACTTGGTGAAAGAAAGCTGAGGGGGTGGAATTTAAAAATAGGTTTTTTTTGTCACAAATACCACACATTCATATTCTGATGATATATTATACTCTTGGCATTTTTTTCTTTTGAGTAAGAGAAGGTATGATATTAAATGTTTTAAATTGAAACTGAAGAGTCTGTAGTAGATTCTAGGAGTATCATGCTTACTTCAAGCACTCTAAGAAAAATTGTTGGAGGTGGGGGAAAGGGATTGGGGAAATCCAGAAACCCATGCTAATTTGAGCCCACCTTGGACAAAGGTAAATGGACTAGATAATATTTTGATTCCTCTTAGATGATTACTTGAAATGTGCCCCAAGTTTTAGTAAAAGGGAAAGACCATGTAGCCATGTACCATATCATTTAAATTAATATTTTAAACGATATCCATCACAACCTGCTAAAAAATAAACCTATAAGGGAAAATAATCCTTACTTCCCTATTACAGGAGGAGTTGCTTTAAACTTGTGTAGTTTTGAGAAAAACAAACATGAGAAAAGAGACGGTGGATTTCACTGGCAGATCAAAGGCATTATGCTTTATTGAATGAACTAGAATTGATATTTGTAATATTCTTTTGCTTCGCACAAACAGTGAGGCAATTTAATATGCATTTGCATAATTACTTTGAAAGAAATCAATGTTTTCTTTGGTTCTTAGGCTAATGATTTATATGGATTCTTCTCATAAACTTTTTTTTTAAATTTTCTTCTTTTTGATGTGGACTATTTTTAAAGTCTTTATTGAATTTGTCACAATACTGCTTCTCTTTTATGTTTTTGGCTTTTTGGCCACGAGGTATGTGGGAGCTTTGTTCCCCAACCAGGGCTTGAACCCGTACCCCCCTGCATTGGAAGGTGAAGTCTTGACTACTGGACCACCAGGGAAGTCCCTCATAAACTTTCTATGTCTTTCAAAATTATAATAAGGAATATTATTGTTGTTTGATTCTTTATTTTTTGCTCATAAAGTGATCATGCATACTTTCTATATTCAGTCTCTCACTTATGTTCCTTCATTCTTTTAATCTGATCAGACAACTTTTTAAAATCATAATCACTGAATAAGTGCAGGAAGGGTTGATAAAAGTTGGTGAGCTTCAGATACGGGCATAACAAAATGAAAACTAGAGATTGTGATGAAATCGTGTTTGGCAAAAGAGTACCTTTCAGGTATTCACTTCTGTTAATCAGCTCATTCACTTCACCCACAAAACAGTGTCCTGGAAACTTATCAATTAACATCATTCTCATTTAAGAATAAATGTCACTATTTTGTGTATTGGTCCTTCACTTAACAAAAAAAAATTATGATCCCCAGTTTATATTCTCTTTCCATTTCTTTTAAGAGCCTTAATGCTTTTCTAATAAATTTATATGAGCTTTGACTATCAAGATTATTAACTTTCCTGTCATACTTATTACAGCTGTTTTTCCATTTGTTGTTGACCACTGAATATTGTTTACATACACACAGGACTATTTTTATTGTTTTGTAAGTTCTTCTGTTTAAGTTTAGAAATGTATTTCCCTAATTAGAAATTAGGAAATATTCTCCAAATTTCTTCTAGTTTTAAAAAAATATGGATAGATTTTTACATAATTAATTACTTTAATTATAATTATTTATGTACTTTATGTTGTATTCAGCAGGAGGCAAAGAACTAAACTATTTTTTTCCAAATGGAATAATAATTCATTATATCTTGACTCTCTCATATTTTCCCCCAATTTGTGATACCACCTTTGTCATATAGTAATTTAAATAAGTACAGTGGCCTGTCTGCAAATTTGTCTGTTTGTTTTGGGGGCCAGTATTGTACTAATTTAATTATTTTAGCTTCTACATATGATTAAATATTTAATAGGGATAATGCTCCATTACTCTTAGGCCTTTTTTAAACCCATTTATCTTTTCAAACAAACTCTAGATTAATATTTTAAATATTGCAAAGTGGAATTCTGTGGCTGCGTGGATACATACATGTTTGTAGATTTTGCTATTTTTGATGGAATCATGTTCCCATTTTAGTGTCTAATTTAAGAATGTCTTCATCAATAATCAAAGTAATGCAAAATGAAGGTACAAAACTATATATGTATATGTAATTTTTGTTCTTTAAGTTACCATGTCCAAAGATGCAAAATGATAATGCAGGCAGAAAACTTAAATTGTCACAATGTTTTAGGGAAATAACTTATATGAATTAATCAGGTAACGCCAACTCCAATATCCCAGGCATAGTTATTGAAATCATATGATGAAAAGATCTGAATAAATATTTATGCATGAGAGTGTTGTATTTTGAATATAATCTCTATGCTGAAGACACCCACATTGGTAAGAACTTGTTCTTTGAATTGGTAAGAATTGGTTCTTACCAAATTGGTAAGAACCTGTTCTTTGAATTCCAGATTCATGCATTCAACTGACTACTTGACATCTCCACTTAGATATCAAACTGAAGGATGTGGAAAATGGACATGACTTTGACTCTCAACCTGTTCCTCTACCAATCTGCTTCGTCTCACTAAATGGCATCTCCTTTCTTGCAACTGCTCAAGCCTAAAAACCTGACATCATCCTTGACCCCTTTTATTCTCTCATACACCACATTCAATCTAATAATAAATTCCACAATTAACTTCTCCTTCCCACCTCCATCACCACACTCTGGCCCATGTCATTATGCCCTTCCCGATTTTATATCAGAAGCTTCTCAGTTGGCATTCCTGCTTGTGACTTTCCCCTTTCAGTCTATTTCGTCCCAGAAGCAGCGTGATCTTGTTCAAATGCCACTTATATCGTGCTGCTCCAGTGACATCTCAGCTCGTTTAGAGTAGTAGCCAAGCCTGAAAAGCCAAAAAGTTAGTCCTCCTGGGATACCTCTGATTTTATCTCTTATTTCCCTCCTCCTCAATCAGTGTGAGCTTCTGCTGCTCCTTAAACATGCCAGGCATACTCTTTCTCAGGTCTTGCTTATACATTCCCCTGCAATTGGTCTTTCTCCCTTCCCCAACTCCACCCCATTTCAAGATGATTTTGTTCCCTTACCTCCTGGAGGTATTTACCCAAATTTCTTCTCAGTGAGACCTTCTTTAGCCACTTCAACCCAAATGTGTGACCACCCTCTGACACTCTTACACTTCCCTCCTGTATTTTATTTCCCCTCAGCGTCCATTTCTGTCTAATGTAGCACATGTTATTTTATCATGTTTATTTTTTGTCTCTTCAATTAGTATGTAAGTTCTATGAGGGTAAGGATTTTTGTCAGTTTCTTCTCTGCTATATCCCAGCCCATAAAACAACAGAAAGCCAGGTACATAGAAATAGTATGATATTCATTGAAATAATGCAAAATTACTTACAGTTGTGAAAAATTAAAAAACAATCTGCAACAAACAGTATTCAGTTACCAAGGAAGTGGCTTAAAAAACCATGGGCATTTATGGGGTGGAATATAATGTCGAAAAATTTATAGTGATAGAAAATAATATGCTATTATATTAAGTGAAAAGGCTAAGTATAAAATAATTTATATGATGTAAGGTTATCATTGGTTGAAGAAGACAGATTGGATGAAAATGTACTAAAATTCTAACATAAACTGATCTCCACTATACAGGTAAATTTAATTCTGCTTTATATGTTTTTGTGTTCTTTCCAAAATTTTCCAAATACGAGTTGCATTATTTTTTAATCAGAAAAGTGTAAAAACAACAATAGCAACAACAAAACCCCCCCAGAGTTCTGTGCTTATTTTGAAAGGACTGATTAAAAAAAACATCTGACTCTGGCTTGGCCTTTGTGTAATCAGGTACCAGCTCAGTCCTATAATTGCTGCACCTCTTCTATGTGCTAGGCACTGTGGGAAATACAGTAAGGGAGATATTCCTGCCTTCAAGGCCTAAATTAAGAGAGCAAGGACACATTCCGTCAACTACAAGGGATCTCAATGCAGGCTGTGATGGAGGTTCAAAGAAGTGTCAGACAAGGCAGGGGAAACAGTGATCCCATCTGGCTGAGCTATTGAGAATGAGATCACTCTTATTTAAAAAAATTTTCAGTCAAACAGGGGTGCAACCCAGGTAATTACACATTTTGCCTGACAGCATGTATTTGATGTATCATACTCAATAATCACACTACAGAGCTCTTGAAATAACAAGTAAAATTGGTATTAGTACACAGGCATAACAAATAGATAATATACTTCTCTATCTAAAACCATAGGGGCATCCATTAATCCTACAACACCAAGTACCACTGTCAATCAAGCACTATGCTGGGTGCCAAGGATACAGTGCTGGGCAAGACCCAGTGCCTTTCTTCAAGGGGATAACTGAACTGATTTGGAAACACATAGTCACATGGGAATATTAAATAGCAAGTGGTAAGTGGTACAAAGCGGGGATATCTAGCAGATTTTGCTTATGAAAACCCACTGGAACAACATTTAACCCAGCGTGGGATGGGATTTTCAGTAAAGGAGTCAGGGAAGGCTTTCCAGAGAAGGTGATATTTGAATGGAGAAATAAATACAATTAGGAGTTTAAGAAGACAAAGGAGAGGTCATAGCAGTGGGTGGGGAATACTGTATACTTTCTGGAAGAAGAAAGATTATGCACAGGCTAGCTGAGACAGAGAGAGAGGGAGCAAGAGAGAGAGGGAGCGAGAGAGAGAACGAGGACCTGCAAACAAATAGAACCACAGTGACTTCGGTATGATTGAAACCAAGAAGACTGGAGGATTGAAAAAAAGGACAAATAGGGAGACATAACTCTGGAGTTTTCTTTTAATATTAGTTATATTGTGATGTTGACAATTTGCAACATAAAATACAATGTGAAAATATGTATTAAAAGTGGTTAAGGGCTTCCCTGGTGGCGCAGTGGTTGAGAGTCCGCCTGCCGATGCAGGGGATGTGGGTTCGTGCCCCGGTCCGGGAAGATCCCACATGCCACAGAGCGGCTAGGCCCGTGAGCCATGGCCCCTGAGCCTGCGCGTCCAGAGCCTGTGCTCCGCAACGGGAGAGGCCACAACAGTGAGAGGCCCGCGTACCACAAAAAAAAAAAATGGTTAAATTTTTATGCAACATATTAAACATCTAATTATCTTTTTTAAAGTAATTGAATTCTAAATGTTTGAATTCTAAATGTTTATCCTGTTGGTATTATATACACTTAGGAAATCCCCAACACTTTTTTCTGCAAGCAGAAGGGCCTTTAAAAATCATGAACATAATACTGTTTCTAATTTTGTTTGAGATTTACTTTGTAGAAACTTTTATATATGTCGATGTTGAGTCTAAACTAGACACTGAGTACATGTTAGCTCTTTACCATCCACCCACCAAGAAGGGAAGTGCATAAGAAAAAAAATCCTATTTATTTATAGTTGATTGCATAAGGAAATAGTTCGTTTACCTTCTGCTAATATGGAAATAATTATTTGTGAACGTTTTTAATACAGATTATGTGACATTGTCCTTAACTCAGTGTCTTTATAAACCTTACAGTAGACTCAGTCCTATAAGATGCGTCAAAAACAGGACCTGTTTGGAAAGCTTTTTGGCATTAAGGGAAAGATGTGCATTTCATATCTTTTAGTGCATTCTAAACAAGACGTTTATATTTAGAATTAATCAGACTCTTAGAGAAACATAATGATTGTTTATTCAACGCAACGCTTCAAATTATCTCTTTCCATGGTCTTTGAAACCAATCTGTCAGATAATCGTCAAGAGTAATTAGTTTATGCTAAACTCCCCATATGAAATTTAAGGATGACAAAACAAATGATTGGCTTCATTATAATTCATTTTGTTATTACTTGATTGCTATTCTAATATATAGTAAGAGGATAATGCTTCCATCATTATATCTATCCCAAGTTGCCTTCAAGTATTTACTTCCCTAAACATAAAAGATAACCTTTAATGCTACTGTCAAGGCCCATGACATTTAACGGTAGAAGAGAAACCAAGCAAGGGAAGACTGCTATTAGCAAAAACAGAAACCAAAACCAGATCTCAGGGAGAATAGCTATGAGGAATAGGTGTGAGCTTCAGGCCAGGTCAAAGCCACAGTCTTGCTGAGAAGGAGCTGGAGTCTAGAAACTGGGCTGGGTTATGATTTCAGGAGACATAAGGCTATTAAAGCCAACAGCCAAAGAGCTATTAATAATAAGCTCTGAAATAGAGTAAAATATGAAGTTAGAGAATATCACTGGATCTTGGACAAGTGAATTCCATGCTGGGCCTGTGTATTTCAATATTAAGTGAGGTAAGGCTTAGTAATTTTCAACTCTCTGTCTCTGTTTCTTTCAGCAGGGAAACTCATTTTTTAAACTAAATATTACAGGTATTTAATACATTATATTTAATATGGTTGAAACATAAACCCAGGTGAGCCCAGAGTCCTGCCTTCTCCGTAGCCTCTCACCCTACAGTGGTCCCTGAATCCTTACTAACCCAGGAGTCTAAGGAACACAGCTGAGAAACGCAGGGAGAGCTTCCTTCTGGTTCTCACCTTGTGCTCTGGGGTTTAGAGATAGGCCAACACTAGATGAAGGAGGTTCATAGGTTTCCCTGTTTATGTCAGAAGATGAAGTAGTCTGAAAGACAATGTATAAAATCAGAAGGAGTTTGCCTCTGAATTGAGAAAACAAACAAAAACATGAGACTAGGGAAGCATTAACCTTTTGCAATGTCTTTCCAAAAATGATACATATAATTTATTTCAAAAAAAATCTTTATTTCTCCCTTTCATTTAAAATTACATATAATTTACATAGATGTAAAAAGAGATGCAATCAATAGAATTAGGAATGCTCAAGCATTACAAATCAACAATATTGTGCCCTTGTTCCATATCATATATTTTGTTATATTCTGCGGGAAAACATTTGTAAAGTTGGACCTGACTCCAAATGATGCTGATACTGCAGTGGTGAAGGCAGGTAGGAAAGAAGAGAAAGCCAAAACAGAGTGGAACTGGAGATATAAAACAGGAGGTGAACTGAAGAAGGGATTGGAAGGAGTCATGCTACTGTCAGGAACCACGCTAGTCTAATCAAACAGTGGGGCTTAGGGAAAAAAATACAGACAGCAATATGCAAAGCAAACTGGAGTGGCAGAATTGCTGTTCTGAGCGATAGGTTAATTGATTATAAAACCAAAGCAGTGTGTGTGCAACAGACTAATCTATTTTATTTTAACACTATCTCTTCTACCCAGCAATGATAAATGTGTTGGGATAGTGTCTATTGATACAGTACCAGCAGTGTTCATTCTATTACGTAGAAGGAAATATAGAAAAGAATTTTATATTAACCAGATCTATGACTGTCAACATGGATAAATCTGACAGACATACACCAAAGGTAAAATAGAAACAGAGCGAAATATCCCACACAATGCCATTTATGTACTTAAATACATAGAATTCGGAGCCTCTGATGGGTACTGTGATACACTGTTGAAATGTCCCCTCAAGGAAGGACGAATTGCTCCAACTTCTGGGGATGTTGTGAGCAGATAGCCTCCAGCCATTTGTTAATCCCTTTAGGGATTGCCTTAACCACAGAGCGCCACCTTGCCCAAGGTCTCACAACCTATGACACATTGAGACTGTGGTATAGAGTCTCGGCCACTTGGCCAATGCAGGACAACTCTGAGGGGCCAGAGCTCCAGAGCTCCTCTTGAAGTTGGCTGAGGCTGCCATGGCCTGCATCCCAGCTGGACTTCTCCCTCTGTTCAAACCTGCTTGCCTTCTACTCTCTTCCATGGGATACTCCCTAATGAACATCCCATCCATTACATTGTGTCTCAGAGTCTGTTTCCTGGAAAATTCAACCAATGACAGGGTGTATGGAGGAGAGAGAGAAAGGGATTGGGAATAGAACAAAGGGAACAAAAAGTAATGTCTATTTGAAGTAAATACAAATAAAGTTTTTATGCACTAATTGATAATGATACTGTGCCACTAAATAATGATTATGATTAATCCATTTAAAGGCTCCTAAAAGAAATTGTATAATCTGAGCATAATATTATCATGGAAATTGTATTTTCATTTCAGTTTCCTTATGTAAAGTAAGTGGAAGGCATTATTATTTCCATTAGCTATAAAGAGGAAGCTGAAGTTCAAAGAGGTTAAGTCACACAGTTAGTAAATAACAGAGCTTGACCTAAGACTCTGACTCCATATTTTGTGCTCTTATCTAAATCGTCCATGAGATAGTCCCATATTGATAAGTAGGGCAGGAGTGCATACAAGTTCAATGAAAATATACAGTTCAGTGGAGTTGTGCCACCATCACTAAAATGTAGTTTACTTTCTCCTTGGATTTGCCTGTTCTGGACATTTCATATAAATGGATTAATACAATATGTGGCCTTTTGTGACTGCCTTTTATCACTTAGCATAATATTTTCAACGTTCATCCATGTTGTAGCATGTATCAGTACTACATTTATTTTTGTGGCTCAGTAACATTCCATTGTTTGGGTATACCACGTTATTTATCCACTTATCAGTTGATGGGCATTTAGGTTGTTTCTACCTTTTCTCTATTATGAATAATGCTACTATGAAATCATGCAGGAGTTTCTGTGTTGTCCCCATGTTTTCAATTCCCTTGGATATATATCTGGGAGTGGAACTGCTGGGTCATAAGCTAACTCTGTATTTAACATTTGAGAAACTGCCAGACTGTTTTCCAAAGTGGCTGCACTGTTTTAACAATCCCATAAGCAATGTATGAAGGTTCCAGTTTCTCCATATCCTCACCAACTCTTATTATTTCTCTCTTTTATATTTTGGACATCTAGTAGACATGAATTAGTTTCTCATTGTGTTTTGATTTGCATTTCTTTACTGATTAATGATTTGAGCATCCTTTTATGTGTCTATTGACTATATGTCTTCTTTGGAGAAATATCTATTCAAATCTTTTATCCAATTTTTAATTGGGCTAGTTTTCTTTTTATTGTTGAATGGTAAGAGTTCTTTGTATGTTCTGTATAGAAGTTCTGTCATATATATGATTTGCAAATATTTTATCTTATCCTGTGGGTTTTCTTTTCACTGTATTAGTGGTGTCCTTTGACACAAAAAAGGTTTTTTTTTTAATTTAACAAAGTCAATTTACCTTTGTAAAAATTTTATTCCTTCTACTTTGTGTGTCATAACTGAGAAATCATTGCCTAACCCAAGATCACAAAAATTTACTCCTGTGTTTTATTTCTAGGGGTTTTATTGTTTTAGCTCTTACAATTAAATCTAAGATTTGAATTATTTTTGTGTGTGTGGTGTGAAGACTTCAAATTCATTCTTTTGCATGTGGATATCCAGTTGTTCCAGCAACATTTCCTGAATGGCTATATTTTTCTTTATAAATTATTCTGGCATCCTTGTCCAAATCAATTGTCCCTAAACGTAAGGATGTATTTCTGAACTCCCAATTCTATTCCATTGATATATATGTCTGTTGTTACACTAGTACTATGATGACTTGATTATTGTAGCTTTGTACTGGGTTTTGAAATTGGAAACTGTGAGCTCTCCAACTTTTTTCTTTTTCAAGAAGATTTTGGTTATTTTGGTCCCTTGTATTTTTTCTATGAGGGCTTCAGATAAGGCGGTTATGAATTTGTGAGAGCAGCTTGTAGATTCCTGCCCCTGCCAAAAGCTGGGATATTGAAAATGATTGTGTTGACTCTGTACCTCAATTTGTGAAGTATTGCCATCTTAACAATGTTAAGTCTTCTGACCCATGAACCTGGTATGTCTATTTATTTATAGCATCTTTAATTTCTTTCAATTGTTTTATATATTTAGTATATGTCTTGTACTTTAAAAAATTATTAGCAATTTTATTATTTTGATTATTTAAGAGTGTTTTATAAATTTTATTTTCAGATTATTCATTGCTAATGTATAGAAAGTTTTTGATTTTTTCAAAGAGCCGACTTTTGTTTTTTTTGATGTTCTCTATTGTTTTTCTATTCTGGATTTCACTTATTTCTAATCTAATCTTTACAGTTCCTGCCTTCTCCTTGATAAAGGAGAAGTTTGCTGTTCTTTTTTGAAGTTTAAAAAGAACAAAATATATAAAGTTTGATAAAGTTTGCTGCTCTTTTTTCTTGAGGTGGAAGGTGAGATTGATTTGAGCTCTTCTTTCTCAATGTGGGCATTTAGAGCTATAAATTTTCTTCTGTGCATGGCTTTACCTGTATCACATAAGCTTTGGCATAATGTGTTGTTGTTTTCATTTATCTCAAAGTATTTTCTCATGTGATTTTTTATTTGATGCACTGGTTATGTAGAAGTGTGTTGTTTGATTTCTACATATTTGTGTATTTCACAGAGATCTAAATGTTTGGACAAAGTATTAAGTGTGTTCTGGGGATGGTGCTTTTAACAGAGTTCCAAAGATGGTCAGATATCTTTACTGTCTGCTTCCAGATTTTGGCTACCACACCAAGGAGGTGGGAGGAAAGAATGGGAATAGTCCCAAGTGAAAATGTCACAGACCTTCTCTCTTATAGAGATTCAGCAGTTTCTCTTGAATAGATGATTTTTCATTTGTTCTGAGGCTTTGTTAATTACCAGGATTCTGAAATGGTTCATGGAAGTTGTTTTGGCCATATTTTCATTGTTTTAGAGAGTGAGTGAGTTCACAAAGTTCCTCACTGCCATCCTGGCAGTAAGTTACCCAGAATAACTCTTTTCACAAAGGGTTTTGAGTCATGGTGGTTTTATCCCCATTTTCAACCAAGTGAATCACAGTCCAGAAATGAAACAGTTTATTTAAGATCAATGCTCCTTGTTTACGACATAGAATTTAACCCAAGTCTTTTTCTCCTTTTCTCTAGTACTGTACTCTTTCCACCATATCATAGCTTATTCACTTTACTACTATTTAGTTAAATCATACATTTCTTAACCTGGAAGAAATCTCAGAAATAATCAGGTTCTAGCTTCTTATTTTGCAGTTAAAAACAACTGCAGTCCAAAGGGGTAAAGTGCCTTGCAAGAGATTTTATTGCTAGCCACTCTAATATATGCTGTTTGTATTTTATTCCCACTGACCCCAATTGAATGGTGAGTTAATGAAGAAGTTTGTTATAGACGTAAGGAGACAATTATTATCTTCAAATGAATTCTTTATTCTGATTTGAGTCTCAGTACAGCCACACAAATTTCCTTTATCTAAAATGGTGATGCTCTATTTATCTACATCATAGATTTATTAGTTTTCTACTGCTGTATAAAAAATTTCCACAAGGTTTGCAGCTGAAAGCAATACCCATTTATTACTTCACAGTTCTGTAGTCAGACAAAGAAAAAAATCAACGTGTTGAAAGGATGCATTCTTATGTGTTACTTGGGATACTCTTTCAAGCTCATTCAGGTTGTTGTCAGAGTTTAGTTCCTTGCAATTGTAGGAATGAGGTCCCTGTTATCTTTCTGGATTTTAGCTGTGGACTGCTCCCAGTTCTTGCCCCAAAGCCATCAGTGAAAAATCTTCCTCCCATTGAATCCCTCTTACATTTTAAGTCTCTTTAGGAAGAGCTAAGCCCCTTTTAAGCATGAACTCACCTCTGAATAAGCCAGGATAATATCCTTTTCTAAAATCAGTTGATTTGGGACCATAATTATACCCAAAAATGGTTTCACGGAGGCATGTAGATTACTCTTTAACTGGATAACTGGAAGAAAATGAATGTGCCCAAGGGAGTGGAAATCTTGGGAACCATCTTAAAATTCTAACATAATAGATATGCATTCCTTTTCTTTTATAACAATTTTATTTGGCTTTCAGAGAACAGTACTTAGGACCATATGCATTCACTGGTAATAGTACATCACCTGATACACGCTCTGGAATTCACTATGTCCAGCTGTCATTAAGTTTAAGACAGAAAGCTTAAGGGTCAGTCTAGATTTGATATTAGTAGATAAAAGAGAATCTGCATATCAAGGACACATAGGGGAAACAAAGTAAAGCATATATACTATAACATAATATTAAAACACATTATAATATAAATATAATGCATATTATAATATAAATATATATTTTCCCTATTTTAATCAAATTTAGTCAAATTTAAACCAATAGTTTTTGTTGATTCGTTAAACATCAGTTGATGAGTTAAAAAAAATCAACCCCACCCACAGAATTTATATTTGGAAACAAATTTCCTTCATAAAATTGTAATCAAAAATGATCTACAAAATTGTGCTTGTAGAAGATGTCAGGTAACAATTACGACCCAATCACATTAGCTCTGGACAATTAACTTTTAAGCAGTCCAAGGTAAATTATTATGTTTAATTAAACAATATAGCACAATTGTCAGGTTGACCTATAAGAAGACCATTTTCTTTTCAAAGATATTGAAATGCATGAATTATTTCCAGGGCAAACTAAAAAGTCCCATTACTGAAAACATTTTTCTTTGTCACTGAAAGAAAATGAAGTTAGAACTTCTCAAATTGCTGAATAGTATTTTCAGTTGAAAAGTATGTTTCTGACACTTACTACACTTTAATCATTTTCTTCAGAATTCCAAAGATCAATCACAATTTTCCTTTGCTTTCAGCATTTTTTATAATTATTTTTGCCCTATAATATTGCTAAATCTTATGACTATGGTACAAGTAAGGACAAATGTCTTAATTTCATACCTTTCTTTCCAGAAGTTATAAATTCCTACTGCTTCCAAGCAGCGTAAGAGAATGATAGTGGACAAATAATGTTATAGAAGCACCCTTCTGAAATTTAATTTCCATTTTTAAAGGTTGCTTTTCCTAATTAGGTATGCATGTGGCCAAGGGTTTTTAAAAGTAAAATGATGTTCCTTAAATAGTATCTGAATATTGGTTGACCAGCATCAGCTGAAGGAGCTGGGGTTCCTCATGAAATTCTAATGAAAATTAACCTCTTCTCATCTTTATCCTTGTAGGAACTGTAGTCAAATCTTGGTTGATTGAGGAAATTCTATTCTATCAGTGAGTTAGGTCCATGAACTTATCTAAGTGTTTTAACTCTGAAAATGTGTAATTCAGTAATGACTACTCTTGATCTTATGTAATGAACATCTGCATATTCCAACTTGAGGAATTTTTTCAGGACTCCAGCCACTCTACCTTGCAATCACTTGTAGGGTAGTTTATGACCAGTCCTGAAGTTCACAGAACTCTAGAGTCCCAGAAGTTGTCCAGAGGCAATCTACAACTCAATAATATTGAGGACATGTATTATAGACTATAAAAATATATGGTATCACTTTATTAAGATAACAGAATAAACCAACACATGAACTGAATATATAGTCGGCCTTCCATATATTTGGGTTCCATGTTCGTGGATTCAACCAAGTCCAGATCAAAACTATTTTTTTTTAAATCTGGAAATTTCCAAAAAGCAAGATTGAATATGCTGCATGCCTACAGTTATTTACATAGCATTTACATTGTATTTACAACTATTTATATAGCATTTACATTATATTAGGTATTATGAGTAATCTAAAAATGATGACTCTGCATTACTCATAATACTGAATCTAAGGTCTGAGGATGTGTGTAGGTTATATGCAAATACCGTACCATTTTATATAAGCGACTTGAACATCTGACAATTTTGGTATTCTTGTAGGTCCTAGAACCAATACCCTGCAGATACCAAGGGATGACTGTACCCATCTATGCCCTTTTCTCTTTATAGCACTTAAAGAACAGTTTTTGTCTCACAGAATCTAGCCAAAGATAGTCCTCTGCTGCCTCCAGGCATTCTTTTTCACAATGTCCACCAGTGGGAAACAGCTTACCTTACAAGAAATCCATTCTATTATTAGGTAACTGCTGTTATGAAAACAGTTTCCATTAAATTTACCCAAAATCTAACTTCATCTAACTTATGGCATGGATCTACATGGCTCTTTGGAACCACACATACTTCCAAATCTGTCAAATATTTGCAAAAAATGTATTAAACATTCATCCCCTGTTTTATTTCTAAGTCCCCAAATCAGTGAAATCTGCCCAAGTTTCTTTTAGTAGGAGTAGGTAACCCAAATAAAACTGACTTCTATTTACTGAGAATCTACTGTGGTCAAGTCAGTGTGCTAGGAAGTGCGGTAGATAAAAAGATGAATAAGTAATATAGTGATATTCAAGGAATTTACAATTAATTCAATAAAGTATCCGACTCTGATATTTAAAAAAAAATTTCCAAGGATGGAAAAAATTAGCTGATGACTCCAACCTAGCAGTGTGTATGGCGCCTTTAGGTTCCATTGAAATCTAATGTATATATACATTGTGTGGTTTAAAGAGCTGCCTACAAATTTCTAAACTGCATTCTGTTCATAGAGAATTAGGAGTCTTCTTTCTCCAAACCCAACTTTTCAGCTTTCATAAAAGATGCTGATTCTATTACCATTGTGAATTTCCAATTAATAGCATATTTCTTCTGAAGAGTTCAACCACTCTAATATTAATAATAACCACCTTTGTAATAAAATACCCTCATATACAGACAGAACTACGTAATAATTGTGACTACTTTGGAGAATAGTAGAAGAGCATCATAACTCTTATATTTCAGGTAACAAAATTGAGGAATTTTGAGGTTTATTATAAGAGCATATCATACTCATGTAAGAGATTACATTCATTGTAGCTTCTGTAACTTCACATTTTAAAATTCTGTGCTAATTGTCTCTTTCAGATCAATATGTGCTTTGCAAAGGCTTAGATTAGTACATGTTAAAACAGTATTCAGATTGAAATTCAATTTACTCTCCCCAGAAAAATCAGTTATGCAGTTTAGTCATTCTATCAATTAATTAATTCATTCAGTGCTAAGCACTGTGCTAATAATACAAAAATGAAAGAGATACAGCAAGTTCACTGTTTCATAAGGGAATCAGAAATTATGGGAAATAACCATATTAAAAGCATGTTGGTCAGGACTATAATAGGACTATTAAAGCTGTACCAGTGTCTCAAAAGAAGGATTGATAAGTCTTGACTGGACTGTCAGGGAACAAGTCCCCGAGAAAGAAGTACAAAAGATGCAACATGCAGAGTTTGCCAGGGAAGAAGGATGCTGAGTCATGTGTGGGCAGCAACTGTGAATATCATATCGTTTTCACTGCTGTATTCCCAGGACCTAGCACCATTTTCTACAGAGAGTAGATTTCAGTAAAAATATTCAGTGAATATATGATTTCCAGGCAATGAAAATGGCAAAGGCAAAGGCATGGGAGTATGAAACAGTTTGACAGATTCTTAAAAGTGACATTAGCCGAGAATGTCTACAATATAGAGAGGATGCTAAGGAGGGAGGCAGAAACTCAGATGTGGGGCGTTTTCTAGGTCACATAGGGTTTCCGGCAGAGATTTTCACCATGTGGTTACTAACTTCCTCAGGCATTTCAACTTGATTGTCTTAACATGGAATGCATGCACAAATTTTAGAAACATATCTCTGTTTTTCCAAGAAAGAAGGAAAGAAAGAAAGGAGGGAGGAAGGGCAGGAGAATATCAAATAAATTGCATTTGTGGTAGGGATTGGCCTAGAAATTGGGAAATAAGATTGAAACCAAGAAATGGTTTATGGAAATTTTAGCTTCTCTAGAATTTCAAATACTTTTACCAAAACCACCCATATACATGTGTATCCTAGGTGCAACAAAACAAAACAAAAACCAATGTGCTTACAGAGAAACTGCAATTTGGAGGCGATATCCTAGTGCTTGCTCTGATTCATCCTGCCCTAGGCATACTGCCACCCCCAGAAATTTGTCATGTATGGAAATTCTGGAGCTTACAATTTTTGAAAAATAGGGCTCAATAAACAAGGATTGATGAGTGTGTTCCTTTTCTTTTTTTACATTCATAGTACCAGCATTAATAACCACGTTTGTTTTCAAAGCTTTTGAATGTTGTTGATAAAATACTCAAAGTAAAACCAGAGCTTTAACTCTTAATCCATAGGAAGAATTCAGTTCCTCTGCCCTTGGGAGGAGAATTATTTTAAAAAGAACAACAACAATAAACTTCACAGTAGACTTTAAAAATTATCGTTCCTTAGACCGAGAACAAAGTACCAAAATTTTGCTCCAAATCAAAGATATATAAATAACACAATAGACTCTTTCTTTTAATCATAGAAAACTTTTATTGCTTTTTTGCCTGAATCAAAAGGAAGTTAATGTTAGAATGCTACTTGCAGAGATTCGTTTGTCTATGCTATGCTTTAAGGCTTAAATAAGAAAGCAAATAGTCTTATTAACATTCTTCTGTAGAATATCAAAATTAACAGCTTAAATCATCTACAACCCAATTTTCTCCAGAATCTTAGTGATTCCTTCTGAGTTAGGTGTTTACAGAGGCAGATTAATGACAAAGGGTCCCTAAATTTGGTGATACTGGAAGCACCTAACTCCATAAGTACTTTATAAATTAAGGGTTGGTTATTTGCTTTGCCAAAGAATTCTTCTCATTATAGGAAATTCACCAGAGGGTTTCTTTAATTAGCTAGCTCCCTAAGTGCATGTAAAATAGTAGAGAAGAAGGTTCCAAGCCTCATAGCTCCTTTTAGAAGATGATCCTGTTTCTAACTTTTTGGATTAAGTACTGTCTTTTTGTAGATCTCCTGCCTGATCCCTTACATGATCCAAGTGCACAGAGATTCTCTGAACATCATGCTAGGCTCTGGTTTAGGTCAAGGAGTACACAGAGATGAGTGATGCCTGTACCTGCAGTCAAAGAACAGATACACCGCCACCACTCTCTTTCAGGCAGCCTCATCCAGCTCTGTTGCCAGAATAATGCAGAGAGTGAGTTATTCACATGGGTTTATTGTGCTGCTTTTCTGTTAGCAGGGGAAGAAATTATTAATTTATAGAGGAGAAATCTTTGGGTTTAATAGTAGACATCACAAAGAGGTGAGGTAGAGAGCTTTCTAGAAAGAAGATATGCATGAACAAAGAGGATCCTTATGAATCATGGGGTATGTTCTGACAGCAGTTTAACTGGAAGTAAGGGGCAGAAGTGATATAGAGGTGGGACAATGGGATGAGAAGAGGAAGGTAAAGGAATGATAGTGTAGCTTGAGTCCGATGGTAAAGGACCTTGAATGCAATGCTGAAGATACTGTATTTTGCTTTATAGGTAGCAGGTATCATTAAACATGTTCAATAACTGAGTATTGTGATTATATCATGGTTTTCCTCACCAAAACTTGAGTTCTTGCAACAGAGTATAGGAAGTAATTGAGGACAGAGAGAAAATTTCATAAAAGCCCATCTGAAAGAGAATAACAGACTTGAACTGTGGTATCAGCATTAAAAAGGGAAGATAGGGAACAGATTGAAATGCTGTATGAAAAGGAGAAGTGCAGAATTTGCAGACCAACTAGATAGGGATTGCGGAGGAGAGGGAAGAGACCCTTATGCTCTCTGGTCCTGTGACCACAAGACGACTGGCAACACCACAAACCAGGAAACAGACTAGAGCAGGAGGAGAATTTGATTTTTTTTGTATTTATCAAAAAGTTTTGTGTTTCTAACCATTTGTTAAACCATCCCTTCTATTTTATACTGTAATAATGCTAAAGAGAATGGTAGAGGTATTGTGATTTTAAAACAACTTAATTATAAAAAATAAGTTTTTGACTATTTTTAAAAATCTAAAATAATTCATTACCTGCATGCAGTTAAATTACTTGTTTCCCATTGTTTTGATTGAGATTTCTCTTCCCACTGGGAAATACTCTATTACAAGAGTCCATCACTTGATTCTATTAATTTAACTGGATTTAAGAGTTGGAGAAATATCTTCTTAATCAGGGTAGAATTTCTCTTCTTGTATATGTCGCCTGTTCTCTTTACGTCTCTGACTCTAAGCGAACGTTAATAAGACTATATTTGCTATTTCAGAATTACCTGGGGTTGGAGGTGGGTAAGAAACACTGCTTCCTGGGCCTCATGCCCAGAGACTCTGATTTAATTTTTTAATTATTTTCTATTGGAATAACCAGCAGAAACTGTGGAACTAAAAGTTTTAGTCTGTATTTTGGAGAGAGCTTTACTATTGTCAAACTGTTCTCTACAAAAGCTCTATTCAGTTACATTCTCAGTAGATTACAAGGGTGCCCAGCTTCTTATCAACAGCAGATATTACCATCTTTTAAAAAACTTTACCAAGTTGATATTGGAAAAATGTTCCTCAAGAATAATAATTTGCAGTTGTTTGGGAACTAGATAGCATTTAATATATTTTGTACTATTATCCATTTACATTTCTTTTTCTTTGAATCTCTTCACCTCAAACCTGAACTGTTGGCGGTTGATGTGGGACTTATGGCAGTATATACTATTGATGTGCCAGTATGGTGATTCTTCCTTTTGTTCTAATTGAATCATAACATAGCAGTCTTACATCATCTCTCAGCCAAGTTGAAACATTACAAGACATGCGTTAAGAATTGAACTTATATCTTGACTCCAGGTACCATCCTTAACCCTGCCCTCAACTTAAATAGTTAACGATATGCTTTATTTCAATTAACTCAGAAAATACTAGTCATGGATTTAAACACTTCAAATAAAAATTCTGGAGAAATTAATTTATAAAGGTTAAATTGATTTGTTAACCCTTGTATTACCATTAGGGCTGGTCTGCTGATAGAAATAAAACTGGTTTTTCCACTAAAAAAAAAAATTCTGGAGAAATTATGTACTGCAAAGAGGTAGTGAATTGTCAGTGACTATGTTATAGACTTGTTTATCACTGGAAAATGTCTTGCAAAATTCAGGTAGACCCTTATGAAAAGTTGGGTCTGTTCCTTTTGTGGCCCTAATCTCAAATCACCAACAGTGAGAATCATGAGAAACGAAAGCCTTAGAATTCTATTAAGTGAATTATATGCTGGCAAAGGTATCACAAGGCTGCCTTTGGAATTTGACATTACTGTTGTGTTACTGGGCACTATTATGTTTCTGCTTTCAAGCTCATGAAAACCAAAAGGGGAATATCCCTGGGAAAATTTCCTAAAGCCCTGCCTCTGTGGGCCTTTGCAAATAATACAACCACAATCTGACCATATGTTTCCTTTCAGAATTTTTGATAAGTTTTCAGAGTTGGCTTCAGTTAGTCAGTATTGATAAAAGCCACTAGGTACTTGGCAGAGGTGCCTCGAGATGAGAGGCCAGGAGTTGACCTTCCAGTCAAGGCTGGTTTTAAATTGAACCTCATGACTATCATCTGTCATTCAACCTGGACACTGTTGAAAGTAAAATGGGTATATTGAGTTTGCATGAGAATACCAAGAGTAAACCAGGATGGGGCCAGGTGTAGTGAGAGCACTAGGTACAGAATTTTGATTCCCAAAGCGGGGAAAATAAGAATAGAGACTCTTAGGAATTCACATCGAAGCTGGATCCTGGAGGAAGAGTGAGCTAGCCAAATGCAGGGAAGGTCAGGACGTCCCAGGTAAGGCCACAGAGTAGGACTGCTCAGTCCTTGATGACTCTGCCGGGTCTTATCTTGTGAATAGTGGTCATGGGCATTTGATGGCTGGGGTGGGGGAGACCCGAGAGGGGCACACTTTGAAGGGCTTATTGTGCCCAGCTAGGACTCTGATGTCAGTTGACCTACTCTCCCCATACCTTCTTGTTAAAGAAATAATAAAACGTTCAGACAAATGTCCTGCTGATGTTTCTGAGAAGATCCACAAAAATATTTATATAGTCAGAAGAACCAGTTAATCCTTGCCCTTTCTCCTGGGTAACATACAAACATATCCATAGGTAGATAGATAGATATAGATATTGTACATTTATTATAATCATAATATTTAGAAAGACTGTTGACAACAGCAAAAACAACTGGTTTCCTATGATGAGAACAAACTTAGGGATTTTTGCATTTAATATATTGGTTTTAGAAGTGACTTAGTTTAACTTGGTAATTTATTCTTAGTATATATTGGTAAAATAAATGTGTACATTTGTAAGTTTTCTTACTGCTTTGAATTCTTTATAGAACAATGTGGAGTCTAACAAACTATAAGTTTTATATGTATATATATTTTTTTAATTCCCATGTATTAACTCATGTAGTGCAAATTAACATTGTTTTGTGAATTTTGAACGAAGTGGTATGGTGAATCATTTTTCCTATAATTTTTAGAGCACTAACTCTTTGTTAAAAGCCCAGTGTATGCAAGGTGAAAGTCTTTGTGCCTAAGAATTACTGAATAGTTAAGGAAATGAGGTAAACACAAAAAAAGCAAAAGAACAATGATGTATTTCAGTTATACTTTGTGACTGAACTGGAAGAGATTATTAGAAGTTCTGACAGCATATGTATAACTGTCAGAGGAATCACAGGAAAATTGGCGTTGTTACAAAGTGGATGACTGTGGAGCAGATAACATTTGACCTTTAATATAGGCCTTGAAAAATGCTTGAAAGATGGGTATAATTTGTATTGGCAAGGAGGAAGGAAGGCTTAGGACAAAATGGTGTACAGGAAAGACATTGTATATTGTGAATAAATTGGTCTTCTTATTCAGAGAAAGAATGGAAAAAGTAAAATTTCAAAGGCTGTTAAAATAACCTTGTTTATATTCCTCCCTTCCTCTCTCCTTTCCCAAACATTTCATTATTTGGTACCGATGTAGTACTAATTTCCCAGTGTTGTCATGCTAAGGGTTGTCAGTGATTGATGATGAGCTATCTAGATTCAGTTTATAAAAGGACACTCTAGGGACTGACTTTTTTTTTAACCTGCTGTGTGTATTGTTTGATATGCCTGCATAATTTATCAAGACACTTCAGAATCTCCACGTCACCTGCTCCTCAGATCAGAAGGTGATTGTGGCTTTGGGTGGATATTAATCAGCCACAGCACTGCCTGGTCAGAAAGAGCAAGTGTCCTAGCCTTTTACCTCATGAGACCTTGTGTGTCCATCCAGCGTAGGTCTCAAGGGAACTGCATTTGGTGGACTGGAGTGGCCGGCGTGCTTCAGGTGAGATGCAAAGGACAATGTTTGACCTGTGTTTATAAGCCTCTCTTTCTCATAAAGCAACTAATTGTTACTCACAGGAGCACTTTTATTGTTACTTCCTCTTACCATTCTCTGAAAGTTTTATACTATAAAGAGGAAATGAGGTTACATGCAGAAGTTAGAAATCCATGGGCAAAACTATTTAAACTGCAAATAGCACAAATTTACATATGCATGCTTTCATTTTACTTTCTTCGAACATGAATGCTGATTTAATTAATGAACAATCAGGTTATTATTGGAAGACACTTTCTATGTATGCTCAGAAGGCAGAGATGGCTTTTTGATGGTGAATGTGGCTACCTTCATGAGCAGTGCATATCTTGTCTTCTATTATCAGATTTCCATTCTGGTTCCCATTATCAGGAAAGCAAAAGCCCCATAGAAGTATAAACATATGTTTTTAGGAGCTAACCCCTCAGTAGAGTTTAGCAAAGAGAATCTGGGAATAGTACCCCAGGTATCCAGAAAAGACATTGATAGAAATGCTTTTACTCTATGAAACACTAGAGGTGGGAGATAAGCCAAAGAAAAATTTTTGGACTTTATAATTTTTCTACATTGGGTCCTGCTCCAACATAATTATACAAGCTTCAGTTGCCAAAAACTAAATATGATTAAAAATGGAAAAGACAAGATGTTTGTAGGGAAGATTACAGATACCTGGTGATAAGGAAAAAAAGTCAATAAAATATTTAATTGATATGAAAAATAAGTAATTCTAGAAATGTTTTCAGGCAGTTGTTGAGGAGGCATTTCCTCAGGATTACATGTATCCAGTAGTAACTCTTGTTGAATGAAGTTTTCATTTTGATAGATTTTTACTCAATCATATAAAAAATAAGAGCTTCCCTTCTTAATATTTTCCTAATATTTAGAAAAAATCAGAATCTTCTATAGGCATACATCAACTGGAGACATATTTGAATATTTTATATTCTGTCAACTATTTACAAAGTGTCAAGACTTTGTAAAATATTTTGTACTTTGATGTGATGTTTCTATGTTCCAAATGATTCTTAGACTTAAAGCTTAAGGCTATACTGTACATGTTCCAAATATTTAGAGGTATTATTTTGTACCACTTGGAGAAATATTGCACTTGAATGTTTGTGCTTTTATTTCCCAAGATGGCTTGGGCAGAGAAGCTTTAAGGTATGGTCTCTTTTAAAAATTTGATCATGGAAGTTTAGGGATCAACAGTACCCTTAACTGGAAAAACTGAGACAAAGGAACCTTTAACCCGAGGGGACAAATAGATTGCTGAAGTGTATTTCCTCGGTAGAAGAAATGTCAAAGATTGGTCTAATGAATATCCTTATGTCAAATACTTTACTTCTGTGTATTTTCAAGGATCACAGCTACCTTTGTTTTCCTTTAATAAAACTAGTTATCCTGTGCATAATCCTCCTTTTATTCTTGGGGTGGGGGGAAAGAAAAGTCATGAAATTAGAGAAGATGGGCACAATTTCCTTTCTTAATCAACTTAGATTCCCAAGAAAGTGTTTCCTCTAAAGCCCAGAAGTGTCCAGCAATAAGCTAAGACTAGTAATTACAAAGAGGATGGATACAAATGGAAAACACTATTGTACACATGGATTACCTCAAAGATGCAAAAAGTTTTAAAATATATTTCTTATGTAAAATGTTATGGCCATCTCTTTAGTCAATAATGTGTTGTGACAGAACAGCAATATAATGAAAGTATTTGGGTTTCAAAGTCATCAACAAATCATTACTTTAAAAGATTTAGATAAGCCATTGATAATTGTTTGGTAAAAGTGTTCTTATATTGTAAGAAACTAAGGCTAAACATTAATGTGTTAATTTCTTCTCCACATAGATGTGATCATACCACTATCTTGTATACTGCCCCACCAACTCTTACCCTTCAAAACTCAGCATATTTGGTTCTAATTCCAGAAGCCTTCTCTGAAACATACCTTTCACACTGCCAGCACTCCATCAACTCCCTAGACAAAATTAACCATTCATTTTGTTTCTCACAATTCTGTCTATGATTCTCGATTATCATATGTATGATACAGTATATTAATTATTCATTTGAATGGGACTCTCCCCTTTAAAAGACTCTTAACTACTTAGAACAATGGCTGTGCCATTTTTCATTATTGTACCCTCACAACCCAGTACAGTGCCTGCATAGTTTGGCTGCTCTTACTAAGTGAACATTTGAATGAAAAATTTACATGAATACTATATATGTGAAGTTTAACAGTGAGGGAATATGAAATTATTTGATATAAAGCAAACATCAGATATGTAATTGTCCAAACAAATTGTTTCTCTGAAACACAAAGGGAGATATGATTTAGCCTATATGCAGAAGAGAGCAAATGGGTATATCATTTTGCAAAATCCAAAGTAGAACTGTTTAATAGAATACACTCTTCTCAATGACTATATAAAAAGAAGTAAAAAAACCTTTAACTTTCTGTGTTAAGGTGATTTAAAAATGATAAAGAAAAAAGACACATTGCTGTTTTTATTGTGTTTAATTTAAAAATATTTCTATCCTAGGTAGGGGTAGGAGCTATATAATTTCCAATTTCAACCTTGCTTTGTTTTCTCTTTTAACACCTTTATTGAAGCATAATTGCACATATTTAAAATGTAAGCATTGATAAGTTTGATATAAGTATACATCCAGGAAATAATTACTACTTTCAAAATAGTGCACCTATATACAACTCACCAAAGATTCCTTGTTCCCTGCCTCTCCCCCACCTATGTGTTAGGCAATCACTAATCTGGTTCCTGTCATGATACATTAGTTGTCATTTTCTAGAATTTTATGTAATAGGAATCATACAGTATTTACTACTTATTGTCTGGCTTCTTTCAGTTAGCACAATTATTTTGAGATTAATCCATGTTGTAGTGTATATCACTAATTTCTCTTTATTGATGACTAGTATCCATTGTGTGGATATACCATAGCTTGTTTATCCATTCACTTGTTGTTTCCACGTTTTGGCTACTGCAATTAAAGTTGCTCTGAAAATTAAGGTAAATGTATTTTTATTGACATATACTTTTATTTTCTTTTGGATAAATAGCTAGGAGTGGAATGGCTAGATCATATGGTTGGTGTGTATTTAACATTTTAAGAAGCTGACAGACTGTCTTCAGAGTGGATTTACCATTTTGCATTCCCACCAGTATTGTGTAAGAGGTTCAGTTCCTCTACATATTCAGCGCTATTTGCCACGATCAATCTTTTTAATCTAGGTATTCCAGTATATGCGTAGTGATATCTAATTGTGATTTTTTAATTGCATTTCTTTAATAACCAATGATATTAAGCATTTTTCTTTGTGCTTATTTGCCATCCATATACCTTCCCTGGTGAGCTGTTTGTTCAAATATTTTACTAAATTTTTAATTGGGTTGCTGGTTTACTTATTATTGATTTTTATAGTCATTTATATATTCTGATACAAATCCTTTATGTGATGTAATAATTCTTTCCCATTTTTGTGGTTTGTCTCATTTTTTAACAGAGTCCTTCAAAGAGGAGATGTTTTTGACTTTGCTGATGTCCATTTTATCAATTCATTCTTTCATGGATCATAGTTTTGGAATTGTACCTAAGAAATCTTTGCCTGATACAATGTGACATTTTAGCCTATGCTTTCTTTTAGATTTTTTTTATAGTTTTAGGATTTACATTCAGGTCTGAAATGTAAAATATATATATATATATATATATATATATATATATATATAATTTTTATATACAGTGAGAGCGATCAATCAGAGTTCATTTTCTTGCATATGCCTACCTAGTTGTTCCAACATCATTTATTGAAAAGATTATCTTTCTTCCATGAAAATGCTTTTTCGTCTTTGCAAGGGATAGCCATATATGTGTGGGTCTGTCTGGTCTCTCTATTTGTTCCATTCATCAGTGTGTCTGTCATTTCTCCAACACAACATCATCTTGATTTTTATAATTTTGTAATACGCTCTGAAACCAGACAGTGTTAGTCCTCCAATTCTTTCCTCTTTTTCAGTGTTATTGTGGTTATTTTAGGCCTTTTGTATTTAAACATGAATTTTGAATGATTTTCTCAATTTCTATAGAAAAGCCTGCTGGGATATTAACTGACATTGTATTGAAATTGTAGATCCATTTGGAGAGACAATATATTGATGTCTTAACAAGGTATTGAGGTTTCCTACACATGAACACAGGCTATGTCTTCATCTATTTTTTGTCCTTTTTTATTTCTTTGAGAAATATTTTACAGAGTGTCTAAAATTTTCCATCACATTTATTCCTAAGAATTTAATAAGCTATCATAGATAGAAGTTTTAGGCTATTGTGCATGGAACTTAAAATTTTTGTTTTCCAAGTGTTTATTGCTAGTTTGTGGACATTTATTATTTTGTATTGATCTTTTATCCTGCATCTTGCTGAACTCACTTTTTAGTTCTGGTAACTTCTTTGTAGATGCCATCTAATAGTCTAGATGGATGATCATGTTGTCTGGAACAAAGACATTTTTGCTTCTTTTCCAATTTGGATGCTTCCTATTTTTGTATGAAATCACTGCCTAGCACCTTGAGTACAAATGTTGAGTAAAAATGGTGCAGCCAAAATAATCAAACTCATATATGTAGAGAGAGCAGATCGGTGGTTGCCAGAGGCAGAGGGTGAGGGGTGGGTGAAGGTCAGAAGGTACAAACTTCCAGTTATAAAATAAACGTCATAGGTCTGTAATGTACAGCATGGTGACTGTAATAATAATATTGTATTGTAAATTTGAAAGTTGCTAAGAGAATAGATCTTAAAAGTTCTCATCACAGGAAAAAAATTGTAGCTATGTGTGATGATGGATGTTAGTTAGACTTACTGAGGTGATCATTTTGTAATATATACAAATATTGAACTATTGTGTGGTACACCTGAAACTAATATAATGTTATATGTCAATTATATCTCAATAAAAAAAATGGTGAGAGCAGACATACTTGACTTACTCTGATTTCAGGGAGAAAGCACTCAGATTTTTTATCATTGAGTATGATATTAGCTCCAGGTTTTATATATATATATGTGTGTGTGTGTGTGTGTGTGTGTATCTATCTATCTATCTATATATGTTCTTTATCAAGTTGAGGATTTTTCTTTCTATTTCTGGTTTGCTGGGGATTTTTATCTGGAATGAATTCTGGATTTTTATAATGATTTTTCAGTGTCTAATGAGATGATCACATGATTTTCCTTCCTGTTTTTATTTTTTTCTTTGTGAATATGATAGATTACACAGATTCACTTAATTTCACAGTCAACCTTGCATTTCTGTGATGAACCTATCTTAGTTATATTGCATTATCTTTTTTATGTTTTGTTGGATAGATTCAATTTGCTGAAAAAGAAAGTAGGGTTTTCGTGCCTGTGTTCATGAGGGGTATTGGTCTGCAATCTTCTTTTATTGGAATGGCTTTATCAAGTTTGGGAATTAGAGTAATTTAGACTTAGAGAATGAATTGGGAAGTAGAACCTCTTCTATTTCCTGGAATTTTGTATAGAATTGACTTTTTTTTTCTTCCTTAAATGTTTGGTAGTATTCACTGGTGCAGCCATATGGGCTTGAAGTTTCTTTTCCTGTGGAAGGATTTTTAGATACAAATTCAATTTTTGAAGTAAATATAGGGCTATTCAAGTTTTCTGTTTCTTCCGGAGTGATTTTTAGCAGTTTGTGTTTATAACGAAACTTTCCTATTTTTTCCTGGTGGTCAAATTTAGGTACAAAGTTATAATAATTATTTTCCTTTTAATATCTGTAGAATCTGTAGTGCTATGATCTCATTCTTAATATTGATAATTTATATTTTCATTCTTTTCATTCCTGGTAATTGGCTGGGATATATTAATATATTCATCTCCTCAGAGATCCAGCTTCTTAAAAATTTTTCCATATTATTTGTTTTCTATTTCACTGAATTTCACTCTGATGTTTATTATATCTCTTTCTCTATGTATGCTAGGTTTAATTAACTCTTCCTTGTATCTTGAGGTGAAAGCTAAGAAAATTGATTTACAACCTTTCTTTTTTTCCAACATAAGTATTTAGTGGATAAAGCATTCCATAAATGTAAATTAAGTAAGTGGGTTGATAGTATTCTAGTCTGCTAAAAGCTAACTGACTTTCTGTCTTCTTGTTCATTCAGTTATTGAGAGAGTATTAACATCTTTGACTGTAATTATGGATTTGTCTATTTCTTCTTGCAATGCCATCAATTTTTGCTTCCTGTATTTTGAAATTCTGTGATTAGGTGCACAGATGTTGAGCATTGTGATGTCTCCAGAGGAACTGTTACTTTTATCCTTATGAAATGGCCATTTTATCTCTGGTAATATTCTTTGCTCTGAAGTCTACTTTGTCTAATATTAATATAGTCATTCCTTACTTCTTTTTATTTATGTTAGCTTGTTATGTCTTTTTTCCATCCATTTATCACTGTGTCTTTATATTTGGAGTACATTGTTTTAGGAAGCACATAGTTATGTCTTACTTTTTTTTTTAACCTCCTATGACAAATTATTTTCTCTCTGTGTTTTATTTTGGATAGTTTTTATTGCTCCATCATTGAGTTTTTAATCTTTTCTTCTCTATATCTAATCTGTCATTAATTTCATACTGTGAATTTTTAAACTCAAATACTGTAGTTTTCATCCCTAGAAGTTTAATGTATTTTTTTTAACATCTTCTATGTCTCTACATAAATTGTAGAACATATGGAATACTGTTAAAATGACTGTTTTAATTTCCTTGTCTGCTAATTCTAACATCTTTGTCAATTACAGGTAAGTTTCTGTTGAGTGACTTTTCTCATGAGTCATCGTTTTCTGCTTTTATGCGTGCCTGGTAATTTTTATTAGTTTCCAGACATTGTGAATTTTGCTCTTTGGATGCTGTTTTTTACATTCTTATAAATGTTATTAGCCTTGTTTAGTATGCAGTTAAGTTACTTGAAAATAGTTTGATCATTTCATCTCCTTTTAAAAGTTGTTAGGCATATCTGGAATAGTACTCAGCTTAGGATTATTTATTCCCTACTAATGAGGCAACGCGCTTCTCTGTGTTCCAGTCAATACCTGTGAGTCATAAATTTTTCCAGTCTGGCGGAGGGAATAGGCACTTTACCCTAACGTGAGTGCTGGGCACCAAACCTCTTATCTTTTGGGTGTTCTTTACTTAGTATTGGGTAGTTTCCTGCTATGATTAGGTAACTGCTCATGTGGGAACTCTGCAGATTTCCAGAGATGTCTCTCTCAAACTTTGTACTGCAAAGTCTGCCTTTTTCACCCCAGACTCTATGTCCCCAATTTAGGGAATCTACTTACTTGGGCTTTCTTTGGATATTCTCTGCCTTCACCGTGACCTGGTAAAACAGGCCCTAAATCTCTTCATCTTACAACAACAATTTCTTTCTCACTCATGTTCCATGTCAGCTGAGGATCTCTGCTGCATGTGTGTTCTTCACTCCAATATCTAGGTGAAAGGGGCCGCCTAGTATGACAAACAATTTTCATAGGAGGAGGAAAAAAGCAAGGCAGACGGAACCAATGACATCGCGGAATTTGAAGCTACTTATATTTTGGTGTCATGTGTGTTATATCCCATTGGAAAAACTGGTCCCAGTAGAGAGACATGTACTCCTCCCACTGAGGTATTGTAAATCACGTGGCAGTGGGAAAGAATATATCATTCTCGTATAGGGAAGGGAAATAATTAGCAACAATAATATACCTATTCTTGTAACTATTCTTTAAAAGTATGCAGGGAATAAATATAACAATGAATAACAATAAATTGTTTTCCTGTACAGCATTTTAAATGCTTATAATGGAAACAGCATCAAATACTTTTTCTTCCACACTTACTTATCTTTTCAGTAGAACCCCTTTAAAATTATCTGAACAAAGAGAAATAAAAGAGAAATACACATTAAGTGAAAATTATGGAACATTCAAAGAATATGTAGATAAAAATCAGAATTGCATCGGTTAAAACTGTGCTGCAGTCTTAACCTGAAGAAACAGTCCAGCAAGGCTAGTTGTGGAGACAGACTTCTGAATTTAAATCTTTATTCTTCTACTTAGAAGCTGGGAAAACCTAGGCATGTCATTTAACATCACTGAGGATGTTCTCTCATCTGTGTAAAAGGATAATAGTAGTACCTGCCTCATAGGGTTGACATAAATACTATAGGAGTTAATATGTTTGGAGCACTTACTATCAAGCACAAAATAAGTACTTGATGCATATTTGCTCTTATTATTACAAAATAAAATAATTTTCTGTGACATCTTACTTTTACTCTAAATTATTGGGTTGGCCAAAAAGTTCGTTTGGGTTTTTCTATAAGATCTTATAGAAAAAGATCTATAAGATCTTATAGAAAAGATAAGGATACTCACCACCTCACACACCGATGGTCAACTAATCTAAGACAGAGGAGGCAAGGATATAGAATGGAGAAAATGACAGCCTCTTCAATAAGTGGTGCTGGGAAAACTGGACAGCTACACGTAAAAGAATGAAATTAGAAGACTCCCTAACACCATACATAAAAATAAACTAAAAATCGATTAGAGACCTAAATGTAAGACTGGACACTATAAAACTCTTAGAGGAAAACATAGGAAGAACACTCTTTGACGTATCACAGCAAGATCTTTTTTGATCCATCTCCTAGAGAAATGGAAATAGAAACAAAAATAAACAAATGGGACCTAATGAAACTTAAAAGCTTTTGCAAAGCAAAGGAAACTACAAACAAGACGAAAAGATAACCCTCAGAATGGGAGAAAATATTTGCAAACGAATCAATGGACAAAGGATTAATCTCCAAAATATATAAACAGCTCATGCAGCTCAATATTAAAAAAAACAAACAACCCAATCCAAAAATGGGCAGAAGACCTAAATAGACATTTATCCAAAGAAGACATACGGATTGCCAAGAAGCACATGAAAAGCTGCTCAACATCACTAATTATTAGAGAAATGAAAATTAAAACTACAATGAGTATCACCTCACACCAGTTAGAATGGGCATCATCAGAAAATCTACAAACAACAAATGCTGGAGAGGGTGTGGAGAAAAGGGAACCCTTTTGCCCTGCTGGTGGGAATGTAAATGGATACAGACACTATGGAGAACAGTATGGAGGTTCCTTAAAAAACTAAAAATAGAGCTACATATAACCCAGCAATGCCACTACTGGGCACATACCCAGAGAAAACCATAATTCAAAAAGACACATGCACCCCAATGTTCATTGCAGCACTATTTACAATAGCCAGGTCATGGAAGCAACCTAAATGCCCATCGACAGACAAATGGATAAAGAAGATGTGGTACATATATAAAATGATACATTACTTAGCCATAAAAAGGAATGCGTGGATGGATCTAGAGACTGTAATACAGAGTGAAGTAAGTTAGAAAGAGAAAAACAAATATCGTATATTAGCGCATATATGTGGAACCTAGAAAAATGTTACAGATGAACTGGTTTGCAGGGCAGAAATTGAGACACAGATGTAGAGAACAAACGTATGGACTCCAAGGGGGAAAGTGGTGGAGGGTGGTGGTGGTGGGATGAATTGAGAGATAGGGATTGACATGTATACACTAACATGTATAAAATGATTAACTAATAAGAAACTGCTGTATAAAAAAATAAATAAAATTCAAAAAAAAAGACAAATATGTGGTTAACATTTAAAAAAAAAGGAAAAACCCAAGTGAACTTTTTGGCCAACCCAATAATTATAAATAATATGTAAATTATATATGTATATATATATCATATAAATATAACTTGCAAATTATAAATTATATAAATAATATATATTTGTAAGTAATATATATCATTTATATGATATACATTCCATTGGAATACAAACAAAACAAACTTCCCCAATAATATAAAACTTTCTTCACTTCCTAAAATTTATTTGGGGCATAATACAACTGTTCATAGGAAAATGGATAATATTTGGGCAGCCTTCTGTTGAACAGAACTAAGGTTAGGCTAGGAGCACAAGTAATGTTGATTTTGATCAGGCTTGAAAGTTGATAAGGCAATATGAGAATAATAAGCTAAGTCTACTATCTATGAATATTTCTTAAATTCTTAGAAGTATTTCATAAATACCATATTCAGTCATCTCTTTGTAGTATTTGATTTTCAGTGTTTTTTTTCACAATTATGTTCTGTTAATTAGGATATGCTGTGTGTGTATATATATTCAAATTTCTCTATCTATAAACAGACACATTTATTACTTACACATGTGTCTTTTTTATTATTCTAACTGAAACAATTTTTAAAATTTGACTTTAGAAGAAACAGGAATACTTAATTTAGTGTTTGGTTACCATGAATGAATGGACAGAATGATTAAAGGGCGTTTAGTAAACCCTTAACCACGTGCCACACACTCCACAAGGTATGTGTATAGATACTAAGTCATTTTCACATAACAGATACGTAGAATTATAATCAGTCTGTCTTGATTTTACCATTTACATATAAGACAGTAAATCAGAAACAATAAAAGAATAGTTCTGAGAATGTACTTGTGGGTAATGTTTTAAACTCTTTGCATAAGTAAAAATGGCTTTTCTTGTTGCAAATATCTACGTACATAGAAAATTATTGTTCTGATAACTTGGAAGAAAATAACTACCACTGGTGGATGAAAAAAATGCAAGGAATCTCGGAGTCTCCCTGGGAACCTCTCTCTTCCAAATTGCCATCAGCACTAACCTGAAGGCTAAAATACCCTTTTCTCCCTGAAAGGTCTTCATTTATCCTGTGTGGGCTTTTTCACATCAGCTGTACCAACTGCAAGCATAACAGCCTTTGCAAGATGCAAATTTGATCATGTTACTTCTTGGGCTTTACGCATTTCAAAAGTTTCTGGTTTCTCTTTCCATAAAGATAAAAAGCAGTTCTTAAGTAGCTGTATTAGTCAGGATTCTCCAGAGAAACAGAACCAAAAAGATGTGTGTGAGTGTGTGTGAGTGTGTGTGTGTGTGTGTGTGTAAAGAAATGTATTATAAGGAATTGGCTCATAAGATTACGGAGGCTGACAATTTCAGACTCAGAAGAGCTGAGGGTGCAAATTCTAGTCCAAGTCTGAGTTCAAGAGCTAGGAGAGCCGATGGTAGAAATTCCAGTTTTAGTCCAAGTCTGAAGGCAGCAGAAGAGTGATAGCCCAACTCGAAGACAGACAGAGAGAGAGAGTGAACTCTCTCTTACTCCACCTTCTTCAGCGGATTGGGTGATACTAACCCACAGTGAGGAGGGCAATCTGCTTTACTCATTCTGCCAATTCAAATGTTAACCTTATCCAGAAATATCCTCACAGACACACCCAGAATAACATTTAACCTAATATCAGAGTACCAAGGAGCCTGGTACCTGGTGGCCCAGTCACCTTGACACAAAAAATTATTCACTACCACAGGCTTATAAGCATTGTGCATTGTAGACCTTGCCTGGCTCCATCGCATCCTGTATGACTCTGCCCTGTGTCCTCTACATCCCTGTTAAGTAAACTTTCTTCCTTCCTTTTTAAAAAATCTTCTTACCTGCCTGTGGTATTTGCTCATATTTGGCCCTCTAAAACTCATCATCTGGTTTTTGGATTTTTTTTTTTTTAAACTTATCCTTCAGATGTCAGTTCGGGTATCATTGATCCAGGAAAATATTTCGCTGCTCTCAGTTTGCCTCTTCTAACTCCATTTTCTTCACAAGGTTTATCCTCATATGTAATTATCCACTGACAAAAGTTGCATGGCTGACTCCTTATCACTTTTGTCCTACCGTATTACTAGAGTCTCCTGCAGGGTCTGACACAAAGTGGATGCTTAGCAGCTATTTGCTAAATGAATAAAAATTGTCTTCGCACACCCACACCCAGGTAGTTCAGACCTGGAATGAAGGGCTGGTCAGGAATGTGGACCCTGATATGAAAATCAGAACAATGCAAAGAGCCCTTGGTTGTGTGTTAGGAGGTTCAGTTCTTGGTTGTCCCCTTAACATTGACCTTTTGATTTGAATAAGAAAAAATTTGTCCAGCTCTCAATTTTCCCCGCTTGTAGGATGAGAACCCTGGACAAAATGATTTTGGAATTCCTTTAATAGTCTTTGATTTTATGACAATTTTCAATTGATTATTTGTGTTTTCTGTTTCCATTTTACATGAGCTTGCTTTTTCCATACCACCCACAATGTAAGTCTTAGCCATTGACATTAAAATTCCAAGAATTTTTTAAAGATGGAAGAAATGATTATTATATGATATGAAACCTTTATTTTTTTCTGGAGATCTACTGTTTAAAATTTTCCCAAGCTACTACATTTCCTGCTCCAGTAGCTGAAACTTCCCACTGACCAATCATGTAATTATGTGGAGAGTAGAATTCTCAGAAAGAATAGAATCTTAGTTTTTTAAATACCATATGAATTATCCCATTAGAATATTTGCAGAAATACAAGGTAAAATCCAATTAATAATTCTAGATAGTAGACTTTTATAACTGTTTGTCTTTCATTAGGTTAGCATGTAAGCCTTTTTTTAAGCTTGTGCTTGTAAATACAGTAGAAGAGAAGAATCTATTTGTGTAGCTCTTTAGTTTGCATTTGAAGATTGTAAAATATTCTTTTTATTATTCTTTGAAATATTTTATTATTATTTGAAGATTCAATCAAGACATAGCATAGCATTAATCTATCTTTCTAGCAGCAATATTTATTTTTTACTTTTTTTTAATTGAAATATAGTTGATTTGCAATATTGTGCCCGTCTCCCAGCATGCAATATTTAAAGTGAAGAAGTCCAGTTTGTAACCTGGCTTTCTTTTTGTTCTTCTTACACCCCATTCTTAATAGTGTTAGAATGGATTCAGTTCTCCATTATCCTGCTCTAGGACCTCAGGCAAAATATTTGTACTCTCTGGTAATGTTTCTTCATTTATAAGATGGAAATAGTTAAGACTAACTTCATAGAAATGATGGGAAGATTAAGTTAACATTCTTGATACAACATCTAAAATACAGGTATTATATATCTATATATAGATGTCTCCAGTACAATAATTATTGTTACAGAATTGATATCTTACTACCAAATGTAAATGCACAAAAATGACACATCAACATATTTGACATTTTTTAGAGTCTTATAAGGCTAAGGTAAAAATAAATTTAAGATATATTCTAATCAAATCCCCTCCTTTTATAGATGAAACTAAGTTCTATGAAGATTAAACAGCTTATGAAAGATAGTTCCTGACAAGAAAATATGATTTAGGTCTCCTTAATTTATGTGTCATGCTGTACGTCTCAGTGACCTGAAGATAGTTCTCAGTAAAGGAGACAGGCTTGTTTTAGAGAAAGAAGATTGGATTGCTTTGACATTGATTCTGATCATCTTCTCCATTAGCCCCAATTACCTGGATACAGAATTTTAATGGGCAATATCAGAAATAATGTTTTCTATAATTTGATAAAGCACTATGTATTGTGGTTTTTACTAGCTCTAGCATCATATATATTATATTGCTTAAAATTGTTTTCTTATTACCACTGAGGCATGATTACTTCAAATTCAAATACTTTCTTTAATGTCTCAAATGGATATTTCCTTTTTGAATTTTAATACTGCTCTATCTAATACCTATCCCTTAAAATATAAGAGTTGGCAAGAGACTTTCCTGATCATTCTGATCAATAGTCAATTCTCTTGTGTTTAAAAATCCTTTAAGCACAAGTAGTCTTTTCTTCACTTTCAAGCAGATAATTATATTCAAGTCATATCAACAAACTTCACTGGGCATCTACTATACTTAAGGCTCACTTGTTTGTCAAGATGTGTTTCATTAATTCAGATCTTTACAAAATGCGAGCAGCACAGGTCTAATAGTGGTGTTTGGTTCCTTTGCATCAGTGCTGAAGTGCAAAGCACATGAATCTTTAAAAGATGTGAAAAATCGAAGGAATCATACCATGCCCTTTGCTTTGGGATTACTCACTGGCTCAGCTGATTGCTTGGCAGTGATTCAGTAAGAGAGTGAATGGGATGGAGGAAGAAGCTACTTCTCTTTAGCAGTAACTGGGGCTTTATCCAATTCCTCGCTAAAGTAATCAGGGCTGGGGGTGGGGGGGCGGGTGTGGTTAGCATCCTTGAGCCCTGGGATAGGAAGAAGACAGATAGGTATTGAGAGTATTCATATATTGAAAAAGGATTTTCAAAAATAGTATAATGTTTGAGTTTGCTATACAGTCAGTTTGAAAAGAAAGCAGACATACAGGACAGCTATCAGTGACAAGATGGTAGACAAAGATAATAAAGAAGAGTCAGAAAATGTGGAAAATGGTTAACTTGAAAACTTGGATGAGAAGCCTCCTTTGTGAAGTTGTCAAGCAACACTGTGAGAAGTAGACGAAGAATAGGATGCACACTACTTTTGAAAGCATACTGTAAATTATTAAATGAGTGGTGATATAACATGTGAAAGTAATAAATAGATGAGAATGTCCCTGATTGACTGAAGGGGACTCTCCAGTGGAGACTGAAAATATGTAAGAGTATGAATCCTCCATGACACAGATGTAATATTGGTACAATTACAAGAGTCATTGTAAAATAGTAGGAACTTTTTCTATGTCTATATTGTAAGGTGTTGTACATTCTAGTTTGTAGTATTATATACCAAACATTTAAATGCATCAAAGTTTCCTAGTTTCATATTTTATGCTTTATAAGAAATTATGACACTCAAGTGGTTGACAGTGGTTGCCCCTTCTCCACACTGTCAGCTTTGAGAGAGGTGGTAAGAGGGATAGCTCACTCCAACAGTAGAGAATGGATTGAGAAGAGACCAATAGGTAAAATAAGCATTGCTAGTAGCATGCTAATCATTTCAGTGGGTGTATTTGTGCCACCAAAAATTAAGGCTTTCATTAAAGTCCCTAATAAATTTTAGGACTATGTCTGTAGCTAAGCCTTTACGGTCTATAGGTAACTGCTAATATCGAGGCTATAAATGATCAATAGAAACTGTACTCTAAGTATCCCTTCCTCCTCACCTGTCCAGCCACTGATGCCTTGCACACATTCATCCTTTTCAACCCTTGCCAAGTAGATGAATGCAAGTAAATAGGCTAAAATAGATGAATTAATAGGTACATAAATGAATGACTGCTGTTGTCTTAATCAAGATTCTTTTGGTTTGTAAATAATGGATACCAAATTGAGACGGCTTAAGCCAAAGGGTTATTCTTGGAATTCTAATAACTCAATAATTCTTTGAGTTATTAGAATTAATTCAAAATATCAGAGGAAATGTTTAAAAAAGTAAAGCTTTAAGAAGGATGGAAATCAGCGTATTGCTGGGTGAATGGGTCTTTAAGAGGCATTCATTGTAACACGGTGGATGGCCTAAGAAAAGTGTTTATTACACTGTATCATGCAGATAAATGAAAAATAATGTATTGTAAGAACAAATATGCATTCTATGGCCATGAATACACAGGTACTTTGATGACTCTCAACTTACATCTTTATTTTAACCTCTCTCCTGAACTCCAGACTTAAAAATCCAACTGCCTACTTGACATCTATAATTGGATGTCTCAGAGACATCTCAAAATTAATATTTCTCAACAGAGCTCTTACACATGCCCCCACAAATGGGTCCTCTACTAATATTTACTCTCACAGTAAGTGGCACCTCTGTTTACCCAGCTACTCATGCATAAAACTTGGAGTTATTATCGACATTTCTCTCTCACAGCGCCATATCAAATATTGTTAACCTCTGCTTTCAGAATGTCATTGAACTATGACTTCGCCACATTTTCATCATTACTGTACTGATCCGTTCTGAGCGGCAGTCAGTTCTCAGGTAGATTACTGCGTGAGTCTCTTGACTCTTGATGAATTTAGTCTCCCACACCCCACACCCCACAGCCCCTTGACAGTCAGTCCTCTTCAGAATTATTCCTCCAAAATAAAATCAGTCTTTCTTTCTTTTTTTTTCTCTTAAATTCAACCAGAATCTTTCTTTACTTGGTCTGCTTACTTCCTGGCCACCTTTCAGAGACTTCTGCATCACTTCGTTCACTCTGTCCTAGCAGTGTTGACCTGGATTCATTGGTGTAAGGCTCTGGCATCTATCCTGAAGAACTGTTTTGTGTTCTTTTATGTGATGGTCAGTCAGGTGTAACCACAAGTGGAGGCACAGGAGACACAAGCGTATAACACCTGTTACACTCGCAGGTCCTAGAGATGGGGTTACCACATGCCATACAATGTCACAGAGACGTGCCAGGTTTTAGTCAGGTGGTAGAAGACAGGAGTAAGGGGAAAGCTTAGTACCTTTATTGGGGTTTTCACAGGCAGACAAGACAGAGCAGGGCAAACAGGTTACGATTGGGATTGGCTAGTTTGAATAATTTCAGAGGATTTTAAACTATAGGGGTGGTCGCTAGATACCTGGTACTTGGCCCTAGGGGTGATTCGGGCAGAGGAGTTTTGCCTGCAGGGATGCATGGGCCAGATAGAAGAGGTAAGGCTATGAATTTGGTTCATTTGCATATCAAAGGACATGCTTCCTGCTGAGTCATTTGCTTTCTCTAAGGATTGGCTAGCCCCAGGAGGGACAGTCTCTCCCCAACCGAAAAGGATTTTTTAAGATTTAAAACATTATAATACACAAAATTTTAAAAAATATAAAATACAAGAGCACAGATTTTTCTACATTCAAATAAGGGAATAGAGGGTGGGGTGCACACCTCTTTTTTTTTTTACGATTTAGGCCAGGATGTGTCACTTATCCGTTTGGGTTTTTTTAAAATAGATCTCTATTGGAGTATAATTGCTTCACAATACTGTGTTAGTTTCTGTTGCACAGCAAAGTGAATCAGCCATATGCATACACATGCCCCCATATCCCCTCCCTCTTGAGCCTCCCTCCCATCCTCCCTATCCCACCCCTCTAGGTCATCGAAAAGCACCGAGCTGATCTCCCTGTGCTATGCGGCTGCTTCCCACCAGCCAGCTAGTTTACAGTCGGTAGTGTATGTATGTCGATGCTACTCTCACTTCGCCCCAGCTTTGCCCTCCCACCCCATATGTATCAGTTTTGCTTACATCTTTTTTTCAAGAATTAGCCACAAGGACACAGATGTAAAGGATGCTGGGAAATGTAGTCCATGGATGGGCAGCCAATTCCCAGAAACAAGTCTACATTCTGGAAGGGGAGCACTTGAATCTTGGAATCTTGCGTGGAGCCCCCCATGCCTGATTAACCTTCCTGCTATTTCTTTAAAACACTAGGAATGTTCTCTTGTTGATCATTTTATTTGACATTTCTTTTGTTGGGAACACTTTTCTCAGACCTATTCATGGCTCATTTCTTCACTTTATTCTGTTCTTTGTTTAAACATCACCTATTCACAATGGTTTTCTTGACCACCCGCTATAGCTCAATAGCACCTGACTCTTAACTGTTGCTGTAGCACATATTTACTGTTTATTTTCTCTGTCCCCAAGAGAAAGTAAACTCCACAACTGCAAAGATGACCTGTTTTATTTCCTGCCATATCCTCAGTGCCAAAACCAGCGTCTAGCAAATTCTGGGAGCTAAAAATATTTAAATTGAGAGCTTTGAAAATTAAGAAAAGTGATTATTTTACATAGGGAAGGAAGTATAATTTCTTTGAACAAACATGCAAGGACTGATATAGTCTCAGAAGTGGGAAGCATGTATTCTAATCTCAGGCTGTACAAGTGGGTTCATACGAGATGCCGTTCTGGACTGTGGATATTATTTTCCATAGAAGTAGTTAGTAGCCATACAATATTTTTGAGCAGGAAATTACATAATTTAATTTGCTATCCAGAAAAGTCACTGTGAGTGCGGTTTGAATGCACAGAGGGAGAGAAGAGAGTCTGGAAGAAGGCATACAGGGACTTGTATAGAAAAGGAAAGGAAAATGTATTATAACACCTCAATTTTCCAGACAGGATACTGAGGATTTAATAATGGTCCCTACCTAAATATGGACTCCCAACCATCTTGTGACATAGTCATTATTTCCCTTTCTTTTAAAGGTAAGGGTAACACATTTCAGAAAATAAGTAATTTGCTCAAGATTATAGAGTTAATAATTGGCTCAGATCTGTGTGCCTATAAATTGAATTTTTGTTTTTAGGAGTTAGAGCAAACAGTGCAATAGATCCTACCAAGGTTAAGAGGGCCTATTTATCAGTGTCAGTTGATGATGTTGTGGGAGGCGAATTGTGGGTGAGGCAGTGGAAAGGATGGGGTGAAGAGTTAACGGCACTTGATGGTATTAATCAAGATAGAGGGCTTACGGGAGGAATAGATTCACCAAGGAAGGCAGGGATGACTTCAGCTGCCTTGCTTTAGGTCTCAAATTCTGAGCAACTTATTCTGTGTTTATGTGTAGCCAAGTATTGGAAATTTGATTCCAACTACTAATTTACAGATGAAGATTAGTTAACAGCTTTATTCTGCAAGCCTTAGTTTCACAGATTATTATTTTTAAGATTTTGTGATTAATAGTCCTACCAAAACCATTTCCCAGCAATGAACACATAAAGAAATCTCCCATTGGACTGGGAATCACTGGCTTTTGGCCTCAGCACTGTAAATACTTTCACACAGTCAGTTTTATCAAGAATCACAGAGATTCTGTTACGAGGCCAATCACAGGTTGGCTGAAGAACTGCAAACTAAGTAATGATAAATCATGGGATATCAAATTAGAACAGGTGTCTAGTGGGAGGCCTCGAGGATTGGTACTGGGCCCAGACTTAAATTTAACACTCTCGTCAATGAACCGGAAAAGCAGGTAAAGCAGTATGTCAAGCTTGAAGAGATGCTGTAAAAAGCAGAGGAGAATGCAATCACCTGCAGACACCTTGAATTCCAAAATACAGTCTAGTTTCAAGTGAGTGGGGAGAAAACAGTTATGCACTTTGGAGCTCTATTTAATTAGATGTATAGAACTGTAAATTAAGTAATGAAATATACAGGTCATCATTTGGATTAGTATTTTCCAACTTTTTAATACATAAAAGACATAACAGCATTTCTGTGGAACCCTAGTGTAAAAGGAGGGGTCAGCTTGTTCAGGAAATGAGAGATTTCAGCTGCCACAGGCTATGTCTAGCTGCTCAAGCATTGAGAAAATAGACATCTCCCCACACCTGTCACCCACCCATTCAAGGAAAAATGTGTGGGTGCTCTAGGAAAAATACATTTTGGGAGCCAATCTCTTAGGAAGCTAATTCCTTTGATTAGATATGGAAATACACCTGTTCAGGAGGGAAGAATAAAATTTGGGGCCTTTTAACTTTATATTAATCTTAGAAAGATGTTTCGGAGCCACCAGCAGAGACACCTCAGTTATCTCAGGGCAATTGGGGAGATATGTTAAAGAGGAGAATTTATTTTTATTTGCTTCTTTGTTATTGTAGTTCCTCTGAAGATGTTGCTAAAAATCAGGGAGAGGGAGGTGCCCCTTTTTGTAGGCAATCCAATCCTGGGCACTGCGAGACAATGACTTGCCCAGGCTCCTGTGTGGCAGGACTGGCAGAGATACAACCAGAATCTAGGTTCCTTGACCACCTGGTTCTATGCTCTTTCCATTTTATCAGGGAAGGTATGATCTGAAAACGTTCTGTTTGCTTCCCTATGTTTCCTGGCTCCTTCACAATTAATTGGGGCCATGTGATGAACGTGGGTCAATGAAATGGGAGCAGAAGTTGTCTAGAATGAGACCATGAAAGGCTCATAAAATAGTCTTCAGTTTCTCTCTTCCCCTTGCTATGAGGAGTAGCATCTTTCCAGATGGGGAATTGTTTGACAGCCTGAATCCCTGAGCAACTATGTGTAGAAAAGAATTTGTTCAATCTGTGATGAAAAATAAACCTTTGCTGTGCTTAGGAATTGATTTGTTAATTCAGTATTTCTCAGCCTGTTTTGGCTGATACAGTATGAGTAACCAAAGAAGGAAGTACAATGACCCTAACGATATAAACAAAATGGCTGAATTCAAACATTATAAGTATTTCACACAACTTAAATCCATGTAATCTATCCAAGTTAAAATCATTTATTTATTGACATCAGGAATTTCTTTAAGGAAGGACATAATTGTTCTGTAAAATACCAGTAAGTATTTACATTAATGTCTTAAGAGTCATGAGTCTTAAAACATCTAAACTCAACTTATTTATATTTTCAGTCTTAGTAAATTTCCTGTCATTTGTCCAATTTCCTAATAAGACACAATTTTAGTGTTTTGGAAATTATTGAATAAGGCTGTGTTCGTTTTCAAAGTAGGCTTCCCAGTGTTTTTAGGTGAGGCTAAAAACATACTTTCTTCACCTTTATTCCCCCCAAACTGTTGACTTTTAATTTTTTGTAGGCATTCTTGGATAGGAGAATCCATTCATTTGATTTGATTTAATTTAATGCATTTTTTCTTTCTGAACCATACCAAACTCCATTATATCTCCTGTTTTCCTAGACCTCAAGACTCCTACTCACCTCTTCTCTTTGGAGTTTATTCCCCTTCTTCAGCCCCTTTTGGTACCTCTCTCTATTCCAGGAGAGTGGAATGCAGCTGCCTGAGTGAACTCTTTCCTTTTGCTCCATCTACAAGGGCATTCGCACTTTGTAGTTTATTCATGTCAACTGAGAATCAACTGAAAACCTGAGGTATTGAGGGTATTCTCCCTTTCAAATCATGTACTAAAATAAGTGAGATCAATCCTAGCAAGAATGTCAATTCACAGAAGTGCCCAGAAATTGCAGCCTCATGTTTCTTGTACCTGTGCCAACTGGTCAGAAACATTCACTTAAAGTACATTATAAACAGGAACCTACAGGCAAGATGCAGCCGTAGGTTTGTATTGTTTGGTCTTTTCAGAGTTTTAATAAAATGTGAATTCGAGTGCCTCGAATTTTCCCTCTCCAGTTGACTTCATCTTCCACTGCCTGCAGCTATTTCAGTCATAAGTGACACTCTGTTGATACTTGAATTTATGATCTCTACCTAAACCCGCCACACTGCTACATTTTTATTTAATGTCATTGATGTGAGCTTATTATACTTTGCTATATTAATATACTTTTTTTTAACATTAACTAAGAAAGAAAACATAGGAGGAGTTGCAGTTTGGAATAGTGGGGAAAATAATATTTTCAGTTTGGGACTGTGCTAATTCGGGGCTGTTTGTTGGTCTTGTAGGTGAATATATACAACAAAGAGTCTAAGGCTCACAAGACCAAACAGAATGCAGACCAAAACTTGGGGTCCATAAGCATATGAACCATAGTTAACAATTCAGAGTAGGAAGATATTGGTCCAGGAGAATCGATGGAATGAGAAGGGCAGTAGTAAGATGGATGCCTGGAGAATGCCCCTGCACATTTAAGGGGTTCATGTAGAAGATATTTGGGGATAAGGAGATCCAGGGAAAATAGGTTCAAAGAAGCACAAATGATCACACATATTAATGATCAATCTTGCCCCAAATAGCAGGAATATTTGTTAATAAGGTCTGAAAAGCAAAGGTTTTTAGGATTTAGGTCTTGCTAGACAAGTAGGATGTGAAAAAACAGGATGCAATTTATACATGGTGTTGGTCTTGACAAGGTAAGTAAACAAATGGGGTCTTTAAAAATGCAAATGGTCTTTGTTAGGGGAGTTAGGACATGTGAGAATTAGGAGATTATATTGAGACTAAGATTCTGGATTTTAAGATTTATTATACAGAAAAATTTCAAGTGATGACAAGGTATATTTGGTTTTTGGTATGGGTGAGTAGACATAAAGGTTCTTGAACTTTAGAAAAGTAAGAGTCTGAGTTTCTGTTAGGAGCTAGATGGGTCATTCACAATAATTTTGAGGTTGCTTGTGATGTTAACAGAACCTAAGAATGCAAAACATTATAACCCAGGAGTCATACATTTCACTGATCATTAGGAAATACGAAGAGCTCAGTAGATGAAAAGAATGAATAGATGAAGAGATAAATAAGGACAGGGGAACAGTGTATGCAGCATCAGGAACTTTCCTCTACAGCAAGAGTATGAAGGAGCATTCTGCAGTGAGACTGAGTGTGCAAAGTGTAATGAAGCACTGCGTGATCCTTGGGAGGGGCGAGGAAACCAAAGACACTATGGAGTGTGGGAAGCGCTAGCACCTCAGGTCGTAATATGGGTACAGTTTTTAATATGAATTTGAGGAATAGTGACATCATCTGACCTTCAGTTTCTATGTCAATCCCTAGTATCAATCGTGAATTTAGACATAGTCATATTAAAAATAATTGTGATATATGTATATTGGTCTTAGGACTGAAATTAATAAATGTTAACACAGAGAAACTTTCCTCTTTGTTCTATTGGTAGATGCATTTTCTTTATTCAGTACATTTAGCTAATCAAATGAGTCAGGAAGATATATGTCAGGGAGGCTATACAGAGCCTATAATTATTTTATTAGTAGACTTCCTGTGTTGGTGAATTCAGTATTGCTAAACTTTCCTCTGACTTTTATATGGTTTATTCTTATATTTCTTATATTCACCTCATGGTCTAACAGCCATGAACTGAAGCAGAGTAACTTATAACTAAGAAATTAATGTCTTGAAAAATTTGGTTCATTTAAATTCATTTCCATTGTTTGCTTTTCATGATATATCATTTGCATATTTACTTATATTGATAAACAAAAAATTGGATTTCATAATTAGCTATATACCTACACATGAAAGAAAAAAATTGACTAACCAATGATTATAGCATTGAACTCCCTGACTAATCGGTAAGGTCTGAGGTACCGATATTAGGTACTGGTAACACATAATTTTAACTAATTTTCAGAGTCTTTAAAAAATGTCTGATTATTTGTGTTTCCTAGCCTAATGGGAGCACAAGAACAAGTAAAAAGATGTTGAACAGGTGCTATAGAGCTGTGTTGTCCAATCCCAATAACCAGTCACATGTAGTTATTGAGCATTTGAAATGTAGCTGGACTGAATTGAGATATGCCAGAAGTGTAAAATTAACACTGGATTTTAAAGAATTAATATGAACAAAGAAGGTAAAATATTTTATTAAAAATTTTTAAAATACTGATTATACACTGAAAGAATTGAAATATGCTTGACATATTATGTTAAATAAAATACATTATTAAAATTAATTTCATCAGCTTTTAATTTTTTTAATGGGACTACTAGCAAATTCAAAATCACATATGTGGCTTGTATTATATTTTTATTTGACAGTGCTGCTAGAGAGGGTGAACTAAAGCCAAATATTGGCTTTAATGGATTAAATGGACCTCGTGTTTCCTTTGATAGGAATATGTTATTTATGCACACACCACTCTGAAGTCTTGAAAATCTCCTATATACTTTCCTACATAATACCAGTTTTCCTCTATAACATCACACCTAATATCACAGATTATCATGTGATATTCTAGATCACCTTCAATTGTGAAGGAATCTTCACCTGTCTTTCTCCCCCATCTGCCTGGAAGCCTCATGCCAAATGGGATCGCTTTGCACTATTACTGATGCAATAGCTTGAACAGGAGGAGAGAGCCCAAATTTGCCTACTTATCCTGCTGTGGTGGTAGCAGTAATTGTTGCACAGGTAGTAAAAACTGAGGAATGCTCTACTGGAGTCTAATATTACTATGACATTTAAAGATAAAGTGCTGGCATAGCTGCAACAGTGTCTGAATATTCCAGAGAGATTTACTTCTGTCAGAAACACTGACAGAGGGATATTTTCTTTATAAAGATCTTATTCCCACTTCTCCATTGCTAAATAGATGTAGTTCTATTTTTTTAAAGTAGATAGTTATGAACCATATGCAAAAGATATCATACAAATTGAAAAATTGTCAAATGTTATAACAATTTGGCAAATTTTACTTTTACCATTTTCCACTAAAAACAAAGGTTATTAAATGGATTCGTCCTATCCAATTTTTTTATTTGCTTCTAAATTCTTTTTAAAAGTCTAAAAAAACCCCTGAGATATAACCTGTTCAGTAAGTGAATGACTCTGTAGAATAATCCAAGCAATCTATGAAGATACTGAGCACTTTCTTCCCAATGTACACTGAGTAAGTGAAGCATAAACAGACTGGCTTTTGACAGAATGTCATGTTGGGACAAATTGTTCCAATTAATAAAGTGAATTACCACACATCAGAGAATCTCAGCTTTAAAATCAGACACATCAGAAACAAGAAAAGGGGGAGGAAGAGCAAGTAATCAAGTTAGAAAGAGTAGTTTTTTTGCAATGAGCTATTGTGAAAACAGTAAACATTAATTAGAAAATAGCAACTATGTATATATATATATATTTTAAACTACATTTGATTTACAATATTGTGTTAATTTCAGGTATACAGCTTCAGATTCTTTTCCACTATATGTTATTGCAAGATATTGAATATAATTCCCTGTGCTATACAGGAGGTCCTTGTTGCTTATCTCTTTTATATATAGTAGTGAGTATCTGTTAATGCCGAACTCCTAATTTATCCCTCCCCTTCCCCTTTCCCCTTCGGTAACCATAAATTTGTTTTCTTTGTCTGTGAGTCCGTTTCTGTTTTGTAAATAAGTTCATTTGTATTATTTTTTATTAGATTCCACATATAAGTGATATCATATGATATTTAAAATAACAGCTGTATCTATTAAAATTTCTGTTTCTAATGTGTGACACAAATTGCTGTAAGTATAGAATTACCAGGGTTTGGTTAAAAAAAAAAAGCTATATTTCAAAGTCATAATACCCTCCTCAAATAAAAAAGGAACAAAACCTTAATTGACCTCTGCAAGATCATGGGGACATTTGGGGGGCAGGTAGAACAACAGGCTTAGCCGGGCAAAGTGATGAGGCCAGGTATTTTTGGATAAGACCTACCAGACCTCTCTTCTCAGGACTTTTCTCTCTTGGAAGCCTCCATTCTTCATTCTCAGGGAACAGTGTCTTCCTCTTGCCTCCTGAATATCAAGGACTCTATGCTACCCATGTGTAATGACTATAAATATTAGTGGACAAAAAGGTCATATATACACACACACACACACACACACACACACACATATATATATATAATTTGGCAAGAAATACAATGCTAGCAAGTGCCTTCTGTTCTCTGGACCCTTACAAGAATTCCTGTACTTAGTAGGGCCAGGTAACAGAAGAGGTATCTGATCGATTTGTTCTTTGGCAACAAACACTGTCCCTCCTTCTCCACTCTGAGCAAGTGGAGCCGTAGCTCTGAAGCTCTGCCTTTTCCTCTCCCACCTGCTCCCCATGCGCAGGAGAAACTCAAACATGTTCCCTTGTTCTAGAGCTCGAGCCCCTCCTGCTCCCCTCCCTCAGGCTCGCTGTCTGCGGAGGCAGAGCACATCGGGTCGACTCAGACTTTCAGAGCTAAGGCAAATATGGCTTCTTTGTTCTGAGATATGAAATGTTAACACCAGTCATTTCTTTCTGAGCTGTCTCTATTCTGTATCTTATCAGCGATTTAGGTCTCAAGGTGAAATTCTCTTTCCTATGTTCAGTCCTTAATATTGTTTGAAGTTATTTACTGTGTATGTTGTAGAAGACATGTCTAGTAAGTACTGGATACTGTGCTAGGGACTCCACACACAGCACCTAACTATCCTTTCCAGTACTAGTGGGTATTCAATGTTATTTCCCTTAGCTCACAGATCAGATAATGGTGACCCCAGAAGTTGAAAGGACTTGGCTAACCTCAGTGCATCGTGAAGCTCGAGTTCCAGAGATGGGCTTTCTCAATCTAAAGCTTTTTATGATGACGTTAGACTTTCCCTTTTACTTGACCTTACTTAATTTCATTATTATTAAACAAAATAAATATATATAATTTCCCCAAAGGAACAAAGAAACATTTGGAACTAAAAATTTCAGGATGCACATCCCCGAAGGGGATGTGGGTTAACCTGCCCACTCCGCCTTCCATGCCTTTCCCTGCATTTTCTCTATTCTCTTCTTTCTGGGAATGGGTGAATTAAGATTCAGAATTCTTTTCCTCTTAAAATAGAGATTATAAAAGACCAATGAAATTTCAATGAAATGAATGAAATGTATATTAGAGGGGAAAATTTCAGATGAGTGATAATCCTCAGTATCTCAGGGTACTTTATGCATTAAAAACAAATCATCAAATTGGGAGATTAGGATTGACATAAACAAACCTACCATGTGTAAAACTGATAGCTAGTGGGAACTTTCTGTATAGCACAGGGAGCTCAGCTAGGTGCTCTGTGATGACCTAGATGGGTGGGATGGGGGTGGTTGGTGGGAGGGAGGACCTAAAAGGAGGGGATATATGCATACGTAGAGCTGACTCACTTCGTGTACAGCAGAAACTAACACAACATTGTAAAGGAACTATACTCCAATAAAAAGAAATCATCATATTGGAACTCTTGGAGGTGTCAGATAGCTGGTTATAGCTTTCTCCCAGTATCTGCAATGCACCAGTTTTCCACAGCCAGCAAAATACCTCACACTCTTTATAGTTTTCAACTTTAAAAACACTTAACATTTCAATTATCCCAATATATTTTAGGCTCTCTTCAGATTTACTGAGACATAGCATTCAGGGCCTTGGAAAGACATTTCTTGCATTTTATAGCTCTGTAGGTCTGGCATATTTCTTAAGGACATTAGTGAGTATACTCAAAGGAGTTTTCTGAGTGCTAGTGTCAGAGGGTTTGCAAAAATGCAGTGCTCTTTTCAAAGTTCAATAAGCATGCCTGATAATTGTGGAAGCTCATACATTAAATAAATGAGACACTCAGCAGTTACTATGAAAATACTGCTAAGTTAAATCTCCTAGAAGCTAGATAGGATAGAGAATGCAGATTAGCCATTTAAATGATCTGACTGTCTCCAGAATCATCTAGTTATTCATTAATTGTTATGCACGTGGATCATATGGTATTTTAGCTGACTCATATAGTTTGGTGCTGTATATATTATATTTGGAAGCCATTTAGGTTATGATACTATCAAAACAAGATATTCAGTCTCAAATTATGAGAAGAATTCAAATGAACTAAGCCTTTGAGGAGCTTAAAATATTCAAATGAGTTGCTTTCCTGAGTCATTCCATTGGGTCATATTCAGGGCTGCCGTTTTACATTTGTTGCTGACAGAAAAGTACACAGTCATATATTCAAAAGATCTGAAGGAACTGCATGATTTGTGTATCAATGTACAGACATTTGAATTTTAAATGACTACCAATTGTTAATATTCTTCTTGCTTTATCAGGACAGAGCTTTTCTCCAGACACAGGTTAAAAGTTAAATGTGGATCATTGTGGCAAAAAATAAATTGTTTTAAAAGTAAATTTTTTCATACCAAAATATTGTAAATTACTTTCAAACTTTGTATTATTTCAGTTGGGTTTAAGAAAAGTAATATTTGCTGACTATGAGCCTGGCCCCTATTTATCCCCATAACCATTTTCTCAACTCTTCTCCATAACCACTCCTGAAGCACATTTCATTGCCATCGTAGTACAGATGAGGACTACAGCTCAGAAAAATGAAACCATTACCCCAGGAGTGCACAACCTAAAGAAAAGGATATCCACCTCAAGACCTTTTGGGGTGAAGTAGAATAAAAACAAATAAGAAGAGGAAGCCACCATCTGTTAAACATAGATCTAATAATGCCTATGAGACTGAATTCTACTAGAATCAGTCGATGAATGGAAGGGGAAGAGAGTTATAATTACTTTAAAACCAAAAGCTTATCTAAAAGTGAAAGACAAGGATGGCTACCTTTGTGGTTCCACTAAAAACATTCATTGTTCCAAGGTTCTGTTTCATCTGAAAGAGAATTAAGATAGCAACTTTGAAAATGACTCAGGTGAATAGCTTCATAGGTAGTTTCTCAAATCTGTAATTACTCCTTTTTGATCATGAGCAGTGCATCTAACAGTCAGGAGCTGTGCTTTTGGGAAGAGGAGACAATGGGTGATTTCATTGGCTTTTCCCTAACCTCTTCTATGCAATTTGTGTGGGGAAAATGTTTGTTCAAGCAAAGATTGTCCTGTTCTGCTATAAGAAATATGAAGTATAAAGCTTGAGTGTGGTGCGGGGAAAATAAAAAGACACTGTGTCTATCTGTGAGTATATTACTGTAGGTGAGTCACTTCATATCTTTGGCACCCTGTTTCATGTTTATGTGTGGTTTATGCTTAATCTATAAGCAAGGCAATTGGATTAGACCAATGCTTTTCAAATTTATTTAAGCAGTATAACTCCTTTATTCACATGAAGTCTTTACTGTAATTTGTTATATATAAATACCTAGTATACCAGTGAAATTTTATTAGTGTAAATTTTTCTTATAATTTCCAATTCATCATGTTTATATATTATAAAGGCATTAAATGAAATACAACTCATTTTAATGAACATTAAAAAATGAAATTAAGTTTATGCTTAACAAATTATTCTATTAATATTCGATTCCAATTTGGTTTTGTATTCTATTTACAGAAAATCCTGCCAGTTTTTAAAAACTTGTTTTTCTTTTTTTAAGCTTGGCTTTCTATTTCAGGATACTCTAAACTAATCCAGAAATTATAAAGGAAGCACTAGGAGAATTTTATGTCAAAGTTTAGTCACTCGCAATATCTATAAACTGCCCGCATTCCTCTTAAAATTTTTCCAAGTGGAGGGAATTAATGGCAGCTTTTAAGCAGGTTTAATTTTCCAAGTTATGCAGAAAACAACTTGAAATATTTTGTGTTATAGTCAGTGATGTGTTGGTAAATGCTTAATAACAGGCCAAATAGAAAACAAACAAACAAAAGCCTGAAATTTTCTAAAATTATATGAGGGTCTGTTAAAGCTGATCTAAAAGATATATTTTCTCATTTGTCAAGCATTTCATATATATGCCTGCATGAGTTCGTTAAAACTGGAAAACAGACCACAGGAAAATAGAAAGATTGTGAACATCTAAATATTTCACCAGATCAGTCAAATGCTAGCTTTCTAACTATTCAAAACATTTCTTCTGGCTTGTATTTTTAAACAACAGAATTCATTACACTTTTGTAGTGTCTTGCTAATGTTAACATATATGTTGTATTATCAATAGTATAGTATTGAGAAAGATTTTCCCTGAGAGTGAGTGATTCTTCCTCATATATGCTGCAGTCACTTAACTTGCATTTCTGTCTTCATATTTAAATTACAAATGCATGAATTGTTTGATAATGTTAAAGCTATACACTTTAAGCCGCAGAGAACTTAGTGTCTTACGTTTGTGCTCTGTCCAGTTCTACCTTACAATGATGTTACAGTTTAATGGCAACCACGGAAATATTGTCAAAACGTTTTTCACTAAAAAAACTCAAAGCTGCTAATATTTATTACCATAGAAAGTGAAGTCTTTGACAAATTATATATATACAATTTAATAAATTACATATATACATAAGTATAAATATATATTACATTATTATATAAACGCAAGTATCTATAAATACATATTTACTGACATTTATATAAAATATATCTAAATATTGACAAATTATAGATATACGTTGTATATGTAAATATATAATATACATATATCCTAGACTTGTCTTCAGGCGTCTGTTTTTGACACAAAACATCTGTTTTATATCCTTCTATCAATATTTCAGCACTAGTTAAAGAATCATTTGGTGCTAGTATAGTATAATTTTTTTCATTTCATCTTGAGCCTGACATATATGCAGTATGAACTTGTGCATTTATTCTTTCTAACCAGTTTATTCTTTCACAGGTAATTATTTTAGATTTTCTATTAAAGATATAACTCATATACATTATTTTATATGTTATATAAGAACCCTCCCCCAAGCCCAAACTGAAAAGTGCTAAAACATTTTAAAATATACTAGTCTCAAGAACCAATGTTTGTACATTCCTTTTCTGAGAAGGATAGGGGAAGGGAGAGTAGGTTCGATGCTGAAAATATATGCAGCCTATCTTATTTATGGAAAACAGGTCAACAGCAAGTGATCGTTACTGATTTTAATAAAATGGTGGTTTTGAATCATTGGACTGCTTATTTCCTTGCCTGTTTAAGGGAACGCTTCGTAAAATGTAGATACCTGCACGGGAGTGTATCCTGAATGTGGGTATCCGTGAGATGCCTCTGTTTAAAATTAGTTTTCAACGGTTGAATTAAAAAGTGATGTCACTAAAACACTAGCCTATTCAGATAGCTGGCAGTATTCTTTATTTTGTCAAGACTCTTTGTTTTTATTTAGTCACAGCTGAGGCAGTGCAGCTGAGTGATTTACTTATTGACTAGCACCTTCTAAATACACTTAAGGGGTTTAAACATTTTCTCTTTTTCCCCTTTGTGAAGTGTATGGGAGTGGGCGGCAGCAGCTTCCAAGGTCTTCCTCTTGCCTTTCCAGCGTGCTTATGCCAGAGATTGAATTTAACTCAAGATCTTCAACCTCCTGGTTAAAACACGCCTAACCAGTTCATCATTTTCAACATTCCCTCTTCTTTGGGGGGGATGATTTGTTCCTATTCTAACACCATTCTCTTTCATAATTTCTCCTGCGAATTCTCAAAACTGGCCCTACCTAGGATTGAGCTTTGCTAGAGAAGATTACTTCTCTCCAGTTTGAACTGCATTTGATGTGATTTGGTTGGTATTTGGTTTCCAGTCTGTCAGATTATCCCTTGGATATATATAACTAGCCAGGACTTCGCATATTTTGGCTTGTCCTTATAAGCTTCCTCTTCTGTATTTTGAAACCCATAAAAATTCAGTGCTCTCTTCCCTTATCTCAACATTTTGATTTTTTGTCAATCATTTCAGTCAATTCTTAATTTGCTGACCACATCATCTTAATCCTTCTATCAATATTTCTCTATCCTTTTAGTTCTCTCCCTGATTTTCCTTCACCTCCAAATACAATTCAGTAATTTTTCTTTAGTAATTATTTTTGCTCTCCTATACGATGGCTCTCTGATCTTCACTCTGTTTGTATTTTGGCCATTTCTTTCATCATCTTTTCTCTCTCTAGAAACAGAAAGAATGAAAATCACCATTATTTATCTACCTGTAACTTTTACATTTGGGAGTTTAAGCCTTTCGGTGTTAATAGGGAAATTATTGTTAGATGATTTTGTGCTTAACACCGACTTGCCAAATTTATTATTTGCTTTGTAAACGACCGAAAATAATACTATTTTACCACACTTCACAGAAATTGTTGCTCATCTAAAATGATTCAGTGTTTCCTTAGTAAACAAATAAGATTACATATTCCAATAGTCACTGAGTGTCAATAGTATATGTATATATTCACTGTGGTAATGGCCAACCTGCATAATTACTTTTTAACCATCTCTGTTTTAATGAACTGAGTTCCTGTACACAGGTGCACATACATGCATACACATAATACTCTAAGTTCCCCAGTATTCAGTATTCATAGATCTTTTGAAGGTTGGCTGGAGAGAATACCACTTTTCTTCTTTTACCTTGTAACCTGTCAGTCACTCAATGTCATTTAGAGATATTCATAATTAGAATTGTAATTATCCAAAAAAAATCAGGTCTAGTATTTGGACCCAGTTTCCCTTATTCTTGATCTCTTTTGGTGTTTATTATACTAAGATGAGCAGAGGATAGGGCCATTCTGATTATCTTTTTGTTTTGTTGATGTTTTTCCATTTGCTTGCTTGGTTTATAAATGAGACCAGCATTCTGCCTCTGTAGTTAGTTTAATGCTGAACAGGGTAACTAATGAAATTCAAAGTGATGTAAAGCAGAAAAATGCCCCTTTCCATCTTTATATGTGCCACCCATAAACATATGGACCAGGATTAAACCCTACCCTATTCTTTTTCTGCTCTGTTTGTAGTATTAAGTATACACAGTAGGTATCAAAAATAATTTAGACACTCACTAGAGTGATAAATATTTTTATGTCTTTTTGGTGTTTAAAGTTCACCTGATTTCTTCTAAATACATATAATGTGATCGTGTATTTCTAAATCATTATCTAAAGTTTATAGTGTTCAAATAGAAAAGGAGGGGAGATGTAAAACTTAAGCCTTGAAAAGCATAAATGCTGGCTCGATCATGAGATTTAATCCTGAAGAGTATTTTTTATTGGTGGGACACATAACAGTTTTGAAATAGGTAGCCCATAAGTAAGACAGGGGTTCACTAATTATGCACTCTTCCTCTTTAAAGATTTATGAATTAAATAAATACTTTTTTTTTCTTTTTACTGAAATGCATCCCTTTATATAACTTAAAACTCAATCTAGTATTACAGAACCACAGAGTATTATCAAAGTATGATCTGCAAAGATCAAAGGATGATCCGCAACTTATTGAAATAATCTTTTGCCTCAGCTTCCATCTCCAGTTGCCACAGTACTTGGTTTTCCATGTCTACAGATTAATTCTGTTATGTTAACACAGGGATAGTAATTCACAATTCTCCGTTAGCACATTAGGTAAATCAATTGATCCAAAATAACTTTACAGTCACAACTAACTCAGGTCACTCACTGGAAGGAGTGAACAATCAGAAAATCAACTTTTATTGGGTGGAGACAAAGCCATGTGGATCATGTAAAGTGAATGGACAGGTGTAAGCTTTGTATCTCTCTTGAGGAGAGAGTGTTAAAATAGGACTTTCTACTAGGATGTTAGAAAACACTCAAGGGCTTCCTTGGTGGCGCAGTGGTTGAGAGTCCGCCTGCCGATGCAGGGGACGTGGGTTCGTGCCCCGGTCCGGGAAGATCCCACATGCCGCAGAGCGGCTGGGCCCGTGAGCCATGGCTGCTGGGCCTGCGCGTCTGGAGCCTGTGCTCCGCCACAGGAGAGGGCACAACAGTGAGAGGCCCGCGTACCACAAAAAAACAAACAAACAAAAAAAAACACTCAAGTTCTGGGAGGATGAATAATGAGAATCAAAGGGAATGTGTCAGAGACTGCTTGTTGATACCCAGCCTCCACCTCCCCTTGTTCTCTAGTAGAAGAAACATGAGCTCAGCTAGAAGACTGCATTTGCCAGCTTGGGACTGGATGTGGTCATGAGACTAACTTCAGGCTAGTGAGAAGTAAGCAGAGAGTGTGAGATTTCAGAGAAGGTTGTTTCAAAGGAGCTGATTTAGCTGGAAGGTCTACTTTTTTTTTTGGCAGGGGGGCCTTGTCCCTCACTCCTTACCCTACCTGCCTAGAATGTAGAGATGATGGCTGATCATTTTATTTACTTCTTAGGGCAAAGATGACCTAGAGTTAGAAGCCAAATGCTAAGGATAGTGGAGTGAAGGACAGAAGGCTATTGAGTCCCTAATGATTCGGCAGTCTCCATGCCAGCACTAGAGTGGTTAATTCTCGATCTTTCTTTCATGAGAGAGGTAGTTCAGATTCTGTTACAAGTGGCAAATGGATTCCTATCAGATATGAAAGGAAAATAAGGGACGTCCTGAGACACCTTGTCTTAAAGCCAATCCTGATTTGGAGGACTTATTTTTACAAAATAAATCAAACTTTTGCTGAAGAGTATGTTAACTAGAAAAATCAAAAATTTTAATGTGTCATTAAAGTCTGATTTCATTAAGCCCCCAAAACACTTTTAATTATCTTGATACAAGAGTAAATGGATTTGAATTTTTACGTTCATCAAACAATGTTTGATCCCCCAGAAGTAGCCAAGTATTTTTAAGGGGCATTGAATCTAGGAGGTACTTAATAAATATTGGTTCAAACATAAATACATTATTTTTTTATTTTTTTGGTTTTCAGTGTTTTACATTCTATTTAATGAAACAGGTTGGCGTACTTCTAAATATTTTTATCAAATCAGTGTCTTAATGGCTAGGGAATTCCCTGGCAGTCCAGTGGTTAGTGGATTTCTCTGCTTTCTTCATTGTTTCTAAGGGAGTTTTTATTTTTATTATTTATTTATTTATTTTAAACATCTTTATTGGAGTATAATTGCTTTACAATGGTGTGTTAGTTTCTGCTTTATAACGAAGTGAATCAGTTATACGTATACATATGTCCCCATATCTCTTCCCTCTTGCGTCTCCCTCCTTCCCACCCTCCCTATCCCACCCCACTAGGTGGTCACAAAGCACTGAGTTGATCTCCCTGTGCTATGCGGCTGCTTCCCACTAGCTATCTACCTTACGTTTGGTAGCGTATATATGTCCATGCCACTCTCTCACTTTGTCCCATCTTACCCTTCCCCCCCTCCCATATCCTCAAATCCATTCTCTAGTAGGTCTGTGTCTTTATTCCCTTCTTGCCCCTAGGTTCTTCATGACCACTTTTTTTTTTTTTTTTTAGATTCCATATATATATGTTAGCATACGGTATTTGCTTTTCTCTTTCTGACTTACTTCACTCTGTATGACAGACTCTAGGTCCATCCAGCTCACTACAAATAATTCAATTTCATTTCTTTTTATGGCTGAGTAATACTCCATTGTATATATATGTGCCACATCTTCTTTATCCATTCATCTGTTGATGGACACTGAGGTTGCTTCCATGTCCTGGCTATTGTAAATAGAGCAGCAATGAACATTTTGGTACATGACTCTTTTTGAATTCTGGTTTTCTCAGGGTATATGCCCAGTAGTGGGATTGCTGGGTCATAAGGTAGTTCTATTTTTAGTTTTTTAAGGAACCTCCAAAGTGTTCTCCATAGTGGCTGTATCAATTTACATTCCCACCAACAGTGCAAGAGGGTTCCCTTTTCTCCACACCCTCTCCAGCATTTATTGTTTGTAAATTTTTTGATGATGGCCATTCTGACCGGTGTGAGATGATATCTCATTGTAGTTTTGATTTGCATTTCTCTAATGATTAATGATGTTAAGCATTCTTTCATGTGTTTGTTGGAAATCTGTATATCTTCTTTGGAGAAATGTCTATTTAGGTCTTCAGCCCATTTTTGGATTGGGTTGTTTGTTTTTTTGATATTGAGCTGCATGAACTGCTTGTAAATTTTGGAGATTAATCCTTTGTCAGTTGCTTCATTTGCAAATATTTTCACCCATTCTGAGGGTTGTCTTTTGGTCTTGTTTATGGTTTCCTTTGCTGTGCAAAAGCTTTGAAGTTTCATTAGGTCCCATTTGTTTATTTTTGTTTTTATTTCCATTTCTCTAGGAGGTGGGTCAAAAAAGGATCTTGCTGTGATTTATCTCATAGAGTGTTCTTCCTATGTTTTCCTCTAAGAGTTTGATAGTGTCTGGCCTTACATTTAGGTCTTGAATCCATTTTGAGTTATTTTTGTGTATGGTGTTAGGGAGTATTCTAATTTCATTCTTTTACTAGCTGTCTAGTTTTCCCAGCACCACGTACTGAAGAGGCTGTCTTTTCTGCACTGTATATTCTTGCCTTCTTTATCAAAGATAAGGTGACCATATGTGCGTGGAGTTATCTCTGAGCTTTCTACCCTGTTCCATTGATCTATATTTCTGTTTTTGTGCCAGTACCATAATGTCTTGATTACTGTAGCTTTGTAGTATAGTCTGAAGTTAGGGAGCCTGATTTGGGAGTTTTTAGATCAACCGGATGGGAGTTTTAAAAAATATTTCTGTACATAATAAAGTTTTCTAAAAATAAAATGACCAACCTACAATGTTATGGGAAATCTTGAAAGCAAACATATGTTTATTTGTTGCTTAAAATGTACTGGACACTGTACTGAAACATTTAATACAGAATTCCATTAATGCACAGATACACAGCAGGATGAGTTCTCTTAACTAGCCTCCAATTATCACACAGCCTGGATGGTCCCTACTTTCAATATAGAATATATTGACTGATGTCCTTGGACCAACAAATATTCATGGCTAATACTTTTAATTCCCTTAGCTCAATCCAGTTGGATTGTGTGTTTACTGTGAGTTTTCTTTATTTGCATAAATCTGCCAATTTATATGTGATTTCCATTAAGTCATAAGAGAATACAATATTTGTACATATGTATAGAGAATTTTTATGAAAATTAAATTGAATGCTTTGGAATTATTTCATAATATAAATATTGGGAAAGAATGCATAAAAGTCTTTACTTGAGTGGTTCTCTAAAGAGAAATTGAAGCCAGAAATTGTAAGCAATGGATGTGGTTTATGCAAGAAATACTACCTGGCCTTCCAGTCAGTTTTTCCTGTTCAGAGTATGTCCTTGGTTATGCATCAAAATATTTTGTGTGTGAATAAATATAGATCCGTACACTTTAAGTTAATAAAATATTTAAGGAATAGATATACATACATTCTCACGTATCTTTTCTAATGAACATTTTTTTTTTTTTTTTTTTTTTTTTTTTTTGCGGTACGCGGGCCTCTCACTGTTGTGGCCTCTCCCATTGTGGAGCACAGACTCCGGATGCGCAGGCTCTGCGGCCATGGCTCATGGGCCCAGCCGCTCCACGGCATGTGGGATCTTCCTGGACCGGGGCACGAACCTGTGTCCCCTGCATCGGCAGGCGGGCTCTCAACCACTGCGCCACCAGGGAAGCCCTCTAATCAACATTTTGATTAACCATTCAGTCATGCATCCTGATTTTGGGGGCTTCTACTTACCTTTAATCTGTGTTGGATCTCCCATTTTTCATACATGTTGAATTCTTATTTCTTGGTTTACTTCCTCATTTTTGTAAACCAAATTCTCCATTAGATTTTTGACCAAGAGCATTTTACAGGGTGTTTATTTGAAAATGATAATATCCTGCTCCTTATCTTGGTTGATAGTTAACTGGGATATAGAATTCTCCATTGGAAATAATTTTTTTTTTTTTAGAATTTGTAAGGCATTTCTCTAGTATTGTCTAACTTCCATTATTGTTGAGAAGGCTGAAGCCATTTCATTGCTGATCTTTTGAATGAGGTCAGTTTTATTCCACTAAGATAATTCTATGGTATTCTTCTTAATCCCAGTGTTCTGAAAATTCAGAATGATATAAATTTGTGTGAGTCTATTTTCATCCCACATGCTGGTTGTGTGGAACTTTTCAGTCTGGATCTCATATTTTTCACTCATGGAAAACATAATGAAAATATCTTGATGATGATATCCTCTTTATTTTCTAAATTTGTCTCTGTGAACCTACTTTTATCTGGAAGGTAGACTTCCTGGACTGGTCCTCTAATTTTGTATATATGTATATATTTTTAACCTCTTTATTAGTGTATAATTGCTTTAAAATGGTGTGTTAGTTTCTGCTTTATCACAATATATTTTTTATATTGTATATTCCTTTGGTGGTATTTATTTCAAATATAGTATGTTAAAGCATATATGTGGAATCTAGAAAAATGGTATAGATGGTCCTATTTGCAAAGCAGAAATAGAGACACAGATGTAAAGAAAAATATATGAATAGCAAGGGGGAAAGGAGGTTGGGAGGAATTGGGAGATTGGGGTTGCCATATATACACTATTGATACTATGTATAAAATAGATAACTAATGAGAACCTACTGTATAGCACAGGGAACTCTACTCAGTGCTCTGTGGTGACCTAAATGGGAAGGAAATCCAAAACAGATGGGATATATGTATACATATAGCTGATTCACTTTTCTGTACAGTAGAAACTAACACAACATTGTAAAGTTGTGTAAAAATTGTAAAAATTAATTAAAAAAATAAAATCCCTACGGTAGCTGAAAAGAAACATTCTGGGAAATTTCCTCAATTTATTTTCCATTCCTTCTATTGAGTTTTCAGAGTTTTAAAAAAAATTTTAATTTTCTGTAGCCCCTTTTGCCTCTATAAAAGAAATATTCATGATATTCTCTGAATATTCATGAAAAATTTCTTTTTAAGTTTTCTTCCCCCTGCATATTCTTTGTTGCTGTTTTCTTTGGTTCTCTTTTTATGAGTTGGTCTTTATCTTCCCATCAGCTTTCTTTTGATATTACATAATATTTTTGTTGTGTTATCTAGTCATGACTGAGTGGAGGACTCAAAAACTGATATGAAGCTCAAATTATATAAGTTGTATATGTTGATTTTGAATTTCTGTAAAGATGATCTTGGTGGGTTATTTATTGGGGAAACAGTCTCTATTATTTTGCATTCTTCTCTCCTGGAATGGTCAGATTTCCAAAAGTAAAGTATTTCAGTCTTTTTCCTAGAAGGTAAAATATGGCTGGCACAGTTCTGGAAGCAGTGTGGGAGAACCAGCCTGAAAGTTTTAGAATTTAGTATTCCTTAAGCATGTATTTTCTATTTCTCATATTTTGATATATCTCAGGTCCTCTAGTCCAAAGACTCTCTATTTTACCTTCTCTAAAGAGAATATCTCTAGGTTTCTGCCCAGGTGAAATACCGGTAACCAGTAGCCTCGAGGAGTGCAGTTGTCTAGTAATCTAGGTGCTTCTCAAATAGCTTTCACCCACGTGTCCTCATCTAGCATCCTCTTTACCTCAGGTTCCTAAGGTTCCTGGAGCTGCCAGTTCCCAGGACTTTTGAGTTATCGCCCATCTTCATTGGATTATTCCTCAGCTTTCCCCACTGCCAATTAAGAAAGTAGCTTTCTCCAACATGCTATCCGCCTGCTTTCAAGTTTTCAAAAGTTTGTTGTTGTGTCTCCTTTCCTGCTGTACCATATTTATGGTTTGTTCATGTTTGAAATAGTTTACTTGATGTAGTTTATGCAGTTTTTAAAAAGAGCAAGATTAGAGGTATTTGGTCAGTCCTCTTAATCTAGAAGTTCCTGGATTATATTTTAATAAATTATCATTGGTCGCTCTGTGAAAGTTGGATTAAAATGGTACGAAGGCAGGGCAATGGTTACAGGTTATTTTAGTAGTTAGTGCAAAAGAGGATAATGCCTTGGGCAAGATGGTAGCAGTGAAGATAAAGTGAGTAGTTTCAAATTTATTCGGGAGATACCATCCAAAACTGCTGATAAATATTGGGAGTAAAAAAAAAAAAAAAGAGAGTCTGGGAGTTTGGTTTGTTTTTTTTTTTAATTTAATCAGCTGAGTATTATTTTTCTGAAATAGGAAAAAATATAATAAGAACAGGGTGAGGTTATAGATCAAAAATCGTATTTTGGATATTTTCTATTGTGATGCCTGTTAAAGATTCAATAGTGATGTCAAACGAATATTAGAGTCAATAGTTAAAGATTGAGAGATCAGAGCTGGAAATATATATTTGATTGTCATCAGCATGTCAAAGATACTTAAAGCTACAGATCTTCTTGAGATCACGTACAAAGAGAGTCTATCAAATAAAAGTTTTGGAGCAAGGTCTTAGACCTCCAAAATTTAAAGGTAAGGAAGAAAATGACAAGCAAGCAAAGGGAATTGGAAGGTGGTTAGTGAGAGAAAAAGAAAAGCCTGGAAGCCAAAGGAGAAAGTGCTTAAAGAGGGAGAGGATGTAGATTCTGTTGAAAGATGCTGACAGGTCAAGTAAAATGACGGCAAAAAGTGATTATTGGATTTTGTAACTTGGAACTTATTGTTACCCTCGATCAGCGTAGTGCAGAGGATAGAACCTTGTCTGAAAGGGGTTGGATATAGAATTGGTGATTATGAGACTTAATGCAGTCTTCTCTTTTATATAAAAAAGAAAACACTTTTTCCATAGAAAGAGAGTTGACAACAGGAACAACATCTGCAATCAGATGATGGATTTTTTCAAAGATATTGCTTAGGGATACTGAAGTCATCTTAATATTAAGAAAGAACATTTATATCCATATATGTTACAACTCCTTGCAGGACATTTAGTCCTATCTGAACATCCATGAGCATATTTGATCCATGACAGATGGTTTTGGAGAAGACTACATATCAAGGACTTTTTGGTGTGGACCAAATGTCTTAAGAACCAAATGTCTCATGGACGTTTTGGACAGGACCAAATGTCTGCTAACTGTTATGACCAAATGACCATATGCTATATGGTTATAACACTTCATGGAAAATGTGACATTCAATTATAGATGAAATATGTCGATTATATATTTCTATGCACAGTTGCTATTTTTTATGACAGTAGGTGAAAAAGCAGAATCTATGAAATCCTGGATTAATGCAATGTTTCCTTTCTATGTATTGGTAGCTGTTTTTTATGACACCCCTGAGCACCTGCTATACTGCCTTATTACTTTTTCAAATAGATTACATCATTATTTACATCCTATAATTTTACTTCTTTTTTTTTAATTTATTTTTTTTTTGCGGTACACAGGCCTCTGACTGTTGTGGCCTCTCCCGTTGTGGAGCACAGGCTCCGGACGCACAGGCTCAGTGGCCATGGCTCACGGGCGCAGCCGCTCCACGGCATGTGGGATCTTCCCAGACCGGGGCACGAACCCGTGTCCCCTGCATCGGCAGGCGGACTCTCAACCACTGCACCACCAGGGAAGCCCTCATTTCACTTCTATTTTGCAAAATAATAAGCTTGAAGCTGTGCTTTGCATGTTAACAGCGTGGCTAGAATTGATTTAGGTAACCCTTCTACACCATTGCAATGCACAGCAGAACACAGGTTTATTATTGCCTAATTTTTAAAACAGAAAACCCTGAAGACGTCTAATTTGCTGGTGGTTCAGGACTGCTCATTGGACCCTATTGCTATTGCTTCACGGGGATTACTGAGAGTTGGATCCAAACTACAGAATCATATGAATATAATAGTCTTTTGGTTTGCTGTGAGCCACAAAGGCTGCTGCTTATGTGCAGGATTGTTTAAACATAGAGTATTTACTTTGAGCTATACAGTTGGTCATATTATAAAGTAAAACCTGAGGATGGGATTCGGGAGTGGAGTGGGAGATGGTTTAGCCAAATCCAGAGATGTCTAGTAAGTAAATGGTTTTAGACAGGTAACTACAGGGAGATATAAATTTCAGGCTGTCAAATAGAGAGTTGTTTCTGCCTGTGAACTAGTCCTGTTACAGAAAACTACCTAACAGCTGGTCATCTGTCTCACAGGATAACTCCAGGGCAGCATTTACATCATGGTGAGGTGAATGGGGCCTGCTAGTGCTTGCATAGAGCACACCTGGCACACGTGTCATGGTTAGTGTCTGAAAGGATTTGATTGAAACTCTTTAACTCAAGAGTAACCTCTGCAAAACTAAGAAATAATGCAGAACTTGAAGAATGTGGTGTTAGAATGAAAAGATTTTGAAAAAATAATGATTGTTCCAAGAATTAATATATACACATTATAGGAAGTGTTGAAAATTAAATGAAAGAAATATCCATGATCCTACCACTCAGAAACTTGTTTTTTTGGTTATAACAATAATGATGATTATAGGATACATAATATTTATTGTGTCCTGTTTTTCAGCTACAATATAATCATTTTCCAGTGTTAGTATAGTTATTATCATTATTTTAAATGATTTTAGATAATCAAGTGATTACTTAACCATTTTCATTTGCTTTCTGTTGGTGACTTCTCAGTTTAAAATAAGCCCCAAATTTAGTACCAAGTACTGCCTGTATTCCTGAGTACAAGAAGGCTGTTATGTGCCTTTCAGAGAAAATGTGTGTGTTATATAAGCTTTGTTCAGGCATGAGGTATAGTGTTTTTAGCTATGAGTTCAATGTTAATCAATATATGCTATAATGTGTCTTTAGACAGAAATGCACAGAAAACAAAGTTACATAATGATTGGTTGATGATATGTATCAAAAATATTAAAAACATTCATAGTCTTGATCCAGTATTTTAACTTCTAGACCGAATCTCTCTGCCATCAGACAGAGTACTTACTAAATCGTTCACTAGAATTAAAAGTGATTCAGGTATTCACTACTTCATAGTTGATAGCAACGTTATAGAACATAACTATTATTAATAAAGAGAAGATACTGTATTTATTAAAAATAAGAATCACTAACATTTATTGTGCTTATAGATATACTAATTCTTTAACCCTCCCACCAATATATGAGGTTGGTATTATTATTGTTACACCTCACGTTTTAAATGAAGAAACTTAGGAGCTAGGTTTTAGGGTAGATACTGTCCAAGTCAACAACAATAACAGCAGCAACAGCAAATGCAACAACAAAATCCCACCGTTAGCAGAATATTTTCCCTTTTCTAGGTCATTCAATTCCTACACAATTCTCTGAGGCTGATAGGGGACATTCTTTCTCCTAATTGACTAGGCAGAAAGCCAAAGCTTAGAGAATTTAATTGCCCAGTTCCTTCTCCCAACACACCTTGTACAGGGCTCTTTTCCACACAGTCTACACTTCTTGGAGCTAAGATGTGATTAGCATGGAATACATACCCATATTACTTGCATTATGTGCTTTATTCTGGAGACCTTAAAAAGGACCTTAAAAGAGAGAGTGCTTAGTTCTCTATCCCCAGGGGAAGGAAAAAGAATGAAGAAGTTTTTGAACAAAATACTTCCATGATTTGTACAAAAGTTAGGATCACAAAGTGCTTTCTTCCATACACAATAATTTCCCTCTTGGTAAACATGATGTGTCTTTATCCAGAATCTATCAACATTTCTGGAAAAAAAAAAGTAAAGAGCTTGACTGGAAAAACAAATAATTGTGTAAAAGTAAGTTCCTCTGATCTATTTAATATCTTTTTAATAAATGGCCACTAGGGATTGCCTGAAGAGGCCTTAACTATGTTTGTATTTGCTGTTGAGATTTTTAGCAATATTTTTTCTATTATACAGAATAGGAATATTCCGTTTAACTTAGAATGAAACTCAGTTACTCCTTTTTTTTTTTTACAAAAATGAGTGATTCTTGGAGATTATAAAATTTATATTTTTGAGTTTACTAGGTATAGTAAGTAATCTCAGGATACAAATTTAGCCATTTAATAATCTATTTCTCAATTTAATATCTATGAAGAACCCCTATTCTGCTAAGTGACAAAATCATAATCTCAGTTGACCTTTTTCTTCAGGATCACGTATAAGTTCTGGAGGTTTACAAAGCTCCAAGTTATTATATTTTGGGGGCTCACTTGAATCTCAATATTCTGCACTGATGCTAACATCCCACAGAGGTTCTTGGTTTCTTCTGGTTACATCATCCCTACTGATCACGGATTTGTAAGAACGGGCTTTCTCTCAGCTCTTGAGCACATGGGGATCTTTCTGCTGCTTCCATATCATACTGCTCCAAGCAAACTTAAGTGGGCTGTTGTAATCCATTTCCATATATTTCTATGCATTCTATTTTCCTGCCATTTTCAGTCACGCAAGTTCATACTGTTGCCCCTGGGTCACACTGGGTTATAGAGAATGTGGTTAGGAAGCTCGGGCTATATGTATCTTTTTAGATACACCATCCAGATATGCTTCCTAAGGAACTTGCAGGCTCCCAGATGCTCTAATTCCCCATACCTACCAGATATCCAGACATTTCTATTTCCACCCCCCCCATACACACACACTGCTCTCACCCCCCCCCCAATACACAGTGTGCTAGAGGATTGTGTGTGTACTTTTTTTTATCAATGACCTTCTGAATCTATGCATTCTTTACCTCCTTTCTGACTCTTCCACTCTCCTAAAATGTGGAATCTTTATCTCCTTTCTGGGTTAGAAAGTCTTATTCTAACTTATGACATATTTATATTCCCTGAGTCCCTTTAGAGATGAGTAATTCCAAAAACCACTAGTATTAAAAATCCATCACATTTTCTGTGTGTTTGCTTGCCTACTTATTTATTTATTGCACTGCATTTCTTCCCGGAGGCAGTGAATAGTTTAAGAAGGCTTAAGATAGCTTACATTTGAATGGAAAGGAAAAATAGCACCCAAATCCTTGGTTAGTATTTGAAAATGGTTGCACACTGCATAGCATCATGTTCATGTACACTGCAGCATTGTACATAAAACTGAACTGTGATGAAATATGGTCATTTTTTCTCAAGTTATATGGAAACTTATACACAAAAAGTGTATGTCATTTTCTGTGAAACTATTGTCAGTCCACTAGAGATGCTTTGAGTTGAACAGTTCTGTTCTGAATGATATATTTTCAAATCTTCAACATAATTTCTTACAAATATTTCTTTGCTCAAATATATTATTGAACGTCTTTCACAAAACATACTAATTCTTTAGAGGAAAAGTTAACAGTATTATATATTGTCTACCAATATGCCAACCATGGTTTTAAAATGCCCCTTTGTATTGAAAATATTTAACAACACATTACAGGGCTTCCCTGGTGGTGCAGTGGTTAAGAATCCGCCTGCCAATGCAGGGGACACAGATTTGAGCCCTGGTCCAGGAAGATCCCACATGCCACGGAGCAGCTAAGCCCGCGCACCACAATTACTGAGCCTGTGCTCTAGAGCCTGTGAGCCACAACTACTGAGCCCACATGCCACAACTACTGAGCCCACGTGCCACAACTACTGAAGCCCACATGCCTAGAGCCCGTGCTCCACAACAAGAGAAGCCACCGCAATGAGAAGCCCGTGCACCGCAATGAAGAGTAGCCCCTGCTCGCTGCAACTAGAGAAAGCCCATGTGCAGCAATGAAGACCCAACACAGCCAAAGATAAATAAATTAAATAAATAAATAAATTTATAAAAAGAAAATATTTAACAACACATTACAAACCATTCTAAATAAAAACTATTGTCGAGTAAAATCTATCAAAGATACATTTGAAAAAAAAATCAACTGATAATTCTATTGACCCAAGTTTAGATACTATTAAAGAAGGAAGATTTGAGAACTTAAAGTAACAACTTTATTTTATTTCTGTATACTACTTATTATCTGATAATGTTAGAAACTAGAAAATGTCTTAAAAGTATAGGAATGTACCTCTAAACAGAAATTTTCTTGCATTTTCATGTTAAGTATCTGCAGATTGTGAGTTACTCCTTCTGGAGATGATTTTTAAAATGGAAACTGGGTTCTGGGAATAGAAAAAAAGACATAAAGCAAATAGCACAGCAGGAATAGAAATATCTGCAATTATCCTTAAGATAAAGGAAGAAATTTCAAGAAAGTCAAAATAAATATGTATACCACAATTCCCTGCCTGTTAAAAAGAACTGAAATGTACAGAAAAAATAACAAGTCAGATTCTATGCAAATCTGTTTATTTGGGATGGGGTGAGTAGTGGAAGTCTCAAGAAATACCAAATGGGCTCTATTATAAATAGGATAAATTAAACTAAAACCTCCAAGATCAGGATACTGCAAAAATAGTCAGAATTGTGTTAGCTTTTTGGTTAAAGGTCCAGATGCTGGGGGCTTCCCTGGTGGCGCAGTGGTTGAGAGTGCACCTGCCGATGCAGGGGACACGGGTTCGTGCCCTGGTCTGGGAAGATCCCACGTGCCGCGGAGCGGCTAGGCCCGTGAGCCATGGCTGCTGAGCCTGCGCGTCCGGAGCCTGTGCTCCACAACGGGAGAGGCCACAATAGTGAGAGGCCTGCGGCGTACCGCAAAAAAAAAAAAAAAAAAGGTGCAGATGCTGGGGGTTCAGGGGGTGAGAACCATTTACCTGCAACAAAGCAATAACTATTGATAAGTACCTCATTGAAACGTTAGGAAAGTTTCAAGATCAATTGTTGACAATTAGGCATTTTCAATAATGACTAATTTTAAGTTTCTTACCATATAATTTAAATTTTGATGTCTAATTTTTGAGTATGTGTGTGTGTGTAATAAAAAATGCTTAATAATAGAGGTTTTTAGTTTTCTTGCAACCTTGCATTCTCATCAGTGCATTATATTTAATTTTTCAAATTATCTACGTATTTAAACTAAGCTCTTATACTCTCATAATTGAGGAAAGACAACTATGTGGCTTTGTACCAGCTTGGAAAATGTGTACTTTGTATACATTATTAAAATATACACTTAATATTGAAAGTATTGTTAAATTATCAAAATATATATTGTTTATCTTATAAAGATCTCACTGGAAAATGTTAAATAGGAGCCTACAACAATAGCAATTATTATATTCAGATATTTGTTTAATCCAAACTCTAAATGTACATTACAATAGAATGTAAATTAATTATTTCAAATGATAATACACTTGAATTTCATTAAGTATGTAATAGTGAGAGATCAGATTTCTTAATAGAGAATGATTATTTTTAATTTTAAGAATGGAACAAAAACTCCACTAATATATAAATGTGCTAAGTTACTCTTATGTATTATAGCTACACTTCTCACCTTCCACCCATGTCCTGACACTTCTTGTTTAGGGTTTGTTTTGTCAAGGATGGAAACATAGTAAATACAAAATTAGAAACTATTACTATTTCTGATGTTAGATTTAAAAAAAAAAAAGAAGAGAAATGAACTCTGTGAATTCATCAACAGCTTCTAATCAGTGCTATATTTGTAGTGTGTGTGTAGATGTATAAATTTTGCATGTATGTATATACATATATGTGTACACATATATTTCATCCTGTTAAAGAAATGTATATTATCTCTTAAAAGATAAACTAAGGCACATTAAAATTTTCAAGACTTTATCTGAGCAAAATGTTGATTTAAATTGGGTAGTACCAAACAGGAAGTGGTTAGTGGCCTCCAACAACAGGAGCTAGTGGAGAGGTTTTTATAGAGAGGACACAGAAACAAAGCAAGGGAATTATCAGGTTGGTCATAATTTAAGCAGTGGCATCAGTTGAAAAAGCCTAATTCGTTGTTTGTGACTAGTCATTCTTAAGTTTTATTTTCTCAGATTCTGGTGTATTAACTCTGGCTTAAGTTTTGGTTTACCCATGTTGGCTACGAGGGCGTTAGAGCCACCTCAGTCTGATGGCTCTCTTGTTTAATTACTTTAACATATCCCATTATTTACATAAAACATAATTTACAATTCCTAATTCATACATCTTTAACATGATAATAATTTTTCATTGTAAAAAGCATTGCAATAAGCAACCTTGTGCATACATCTTAACTTTTAGTCCAGTACTTGTCCACTAATATTTATTGGATAAATTTTTGGTAGTAGAATTTGTACCATTGAGTCTATACTTGTGGACTTCATAAATTCATTTCCAGAAAGCAGTCAAGATAAACTCTGGAGTTATCATTTTATTCAGTTGCTGCCAAAATGATATGCAAAAGTCACAACTTATTTTAAGCTGGCATTTTTCATTTTCATTAAGGCTGAGTATTATTTCATATCTTTATTGACCATATCTGTTTCCTCTTTTGTAAGTTACCTATTTATGTCTTTGCCTATATTTTTGGATAATTTCTATTTTTCTCACTTAAAATTATTTGACATTTAAAAAGTAAAGGCATTAACCCTTTTTTGTCATATCAAATGTCTCTCAATTTGCATTCATGTCTTTATTGACTGTGCTTTTGCATGTGTGGTAGGGGAGGCACTGGTATGTATTTTCTTTGCCATATATAAGTTTTAGTATAATTAATATTAATGATATTATTTCATGTAGATACATCTTCCTTTACCTTTAGAATATCAATTTTTGGTGTACTGATAAAAAATTATTTCCACATCTAAAGATTTTTTAAATAATATTTTCTATTTCCTATAATACTGGTATTTTTTATTCCAGATTTTAAACAATCCATTATAAAATTATTATTGAGGATAATGCAAGTTTTATAGATTTTTTTTCAAATGGAGATCAAATTTTTCCTGATTTAAAAATGTCCTTATGTTTAATACAGAAATAACTAAAGGCTTTACCTTGCATAATCATGGTGCAGTGTCACACTCAAGGAAATGTGGGAGTAAATCCATCCCTTTCTAGAACTGGACAGTGATCGGTGCAGAATGTTCAACTTGCAATTCGGAGTATCACTTCTTGAAAGCTCTTGTTGCTTTTTCCTCTTACTGGCCATCCTCCCAGCTGTACCATCTTTTCATTCTTGGCACAAGTTATAGAGTGATTTGCTAATAATTAATTTAACTATTTGTGTGTATAATCTGTATTATTTCCCATAACATCATTTTGCTTATACAGCAATATAATACATTTTAAAGTAATGACATAAAACAAATACTAACATAATTCATTAATTTTCCCTTGATTAGCACTAGATTAGTTTTCAAAATATTAAATATTCAACATAATTGCCAACTCCTTTAATTATTTATTGGCAATATATTCCTTAGTTTATTCAGAAAGGAATGGCCTTGATTATTGTAAGCTACTAATGTTGTTATTTATTAAATATCAAGCAATATTGATTTTTTACTAGAATAAAAATTTTTGCAGAATATTCTTAATCTTAATTTTCTATAGGCGAAGAAAAATTCACCAATCTAATTCAGTTAATATCATTTTAATAAAGTGATAAATACTACCACAGGGATGAATGAATAAATGCTAAGATATGTTTTCTTAAAATTATAATTAATTCTATTTATGTTTATCTTGTTAAATTTATTATATGATTAGAATGTGTTTATAATATATTCTGAATATATTTTGAACACTTTTAAAGGAAGATCTCATTGTGAATAAAACAATGTAATTCCTTAAAAGTGTTTATTGACTATTTTCTTGCTATCAATTGGCTTTGTATACTATTAAAACTCATTTCTTGATAGTCTTAAATTATATTGTATTCGTGGAAGCTATCTAGATTAATTCCCTCTGTCTTTTTTTTTTTTTTTTTAGTTTATTTATTTATTTTTGGCTGTATTGGGTCTTCGTTGCTGTGCACGTCTCTCTAGTTGCAGTGAGCGGAGGCTACTGTTCGTTGTGGTGCATGGGCTTCTCATTGCAGTGGCTTCTCTTGTTGTGGAGCACAGGCTCTAGGCATGTGGGCTTCAGTAGTTGTGGCACGTGGGCTCAGTAGTTGTGGTGCATGGGCTTAGTTGCTATGCAGCATGTGGGATCTTCCCTGACCCGGCCTCAAACCCAGGTCACCTGCATTGGTAGGCAGATTCTTAACCACTACGCCACCAGGGAAGCCACCCTCTGTCTTTTTTAAAAATGATTTTAAGTCAGGATATTTTCTGCTTCTAAAGCAGTATTACCGTGCATCTTATCATTTGTCTAAAATTTTTCATACATCAAATGTCAAGCTAACTCTTCTTAATAGTGGTACTACTAGTTAATCACTCAGTGACTGGTATGAGTTATATATGACTCCAGATCTATTTTATTCAAAATCTTAAACTGCTTTTTAAGATGACATGCCTTTTTCTGATATACGTATGTTAAATTAATTCATAAAATGCATACATACAGAGTTTATAAGAGAATTATTTTAAGATCCCCATATGTGAAATTGACCAATAAATCTGAAAAATGAGAATGATCCTTCAAATACTCCAATTTATTATAACGTAAGTTTTAAAATAAACTCCAAAGTGTCCCATTTGGTATAGATTCTGCATTTTTCATCACTATATAGTAAACAACAACTTTTGAATAAAATTTGGGAAATTGAAAAAAATAGGAATTAGAAACAAAAAACAACCAGTGTCTCAGATTGCTAGTTGTTTCCAAATGATTGATGACTTTACTGTCCTAGAAAGTAAAAAACCTAAACTCAGAACTGAAATTTAATCATTTAAGTGAAAAAATACATTAGCATATGTCAAATAGGTTTTAGCCCACACAAGAAACTAGCAGGAAACACTATTGTCAATATCTGAGGAAAATGCTAACATAGCACTATATTATAGTCATATTTAAATTTTACATTCAGTTGTTTTATTTTTAGAAAGGCTGAGTTTTCAGTTTTAATTTTGTTTTTCTGCTGTACTGTTCTTCTGCTTTTTCACTATCACTTCTAAATTCACTCATTTATTTTATTTTCAGTTGTCTGTGACCACAAGCCCCCAGATTACATGTGTTAAGAATGAACTTGTAAGATATTTGAATTTAAAATTATAAAACCCTAAGTTTATTTACTTAAATTATTCTGTAGAAATATTTAAGTTTATCATATACATTATTGCCTGTGCTAAAAGCATATAAATAGAAATTATTAAAAAACACATAAATTTCTGCTCATCTTATTTCTAGACTACATAAGATACTGTGATGGTGAGTTTTATATGTCAACTTGACTGGGTTAAGGGATGCCCAGATAGTTGGTAAAACATTATTTCTGGGTGTGCTCATAAGAGTGTTTCTGGAAGAGATTAGTGTGTGCATTGGTAAACTGAGTAAAGAAGATCTGCCCTCACCAGTGTGGGCTGACATCATGCACTCTGTTGAGAACCCAAATAGAACAAAATGGCAGAGGAAGGGCTAATTTGCTATCACTTCTTGAGCTGGAATTTTCTTCTCCTTCTGCCCTTGGACATCAGAGCTACTGATTTTTAGGCTTTAGGACTGCAGGATTTCTACCAGCAATCCCCTCCCCATTCCTAGTCCTCAGGCCTTTGGCCTTGGACTGAATTATCCCACCAGCTTTCCTGCTTCTCCAGTTTGCAGACAGCATATATGCCATACTTCAGACATGATAATTGCTTGTGCTAATTCCCGTAATAAATCTCCTCTTAAATATCTATATTGTTTTATTGGTTCTGTTTTTCTGGAGAACCCTGACTAATGTAGATACTATTTGTGTATTGAATCACACCAACAATTTGATCAATGGCATAGACTCAGGGCTACAGTGTACCTGTGTTCAAGAAATGCATCAAATTACATTCGTAATAAACACCAGCAAATATAGTGTAGAATTTATGGATAGTCTCCTTGGAGTGAGAAGTTTCTTGTTGTTTGTTTCTGTTCATTGTTGTCTCATCTGATAATAATTTCCTTCTATAACCATCTCAGTAGTTCATTCAAAACCCTTATCTTTTCTCAGTCTGGGTCACAGTTGGATTCTTTATTCATGTTTATATAGCAGATTGTCAGTGCTGGAATGAGTCTTGTTTAGGTGTTCCAGATGGTTAATTTCTTTATTTCTGCAAAATGTTGTGACAGTTCTGTGAGATGTATTTTTTTGAAGTTTGAGTTCTAAAATGTGAAGGAAAGGGACATTAGACCTTAGAGGAATACAAGATCACACACACACACACACACACACACACACACACACACGAAAGTCCCAGAGACTCATTATGATTCAGCACATTTGTGGTGAAAGGTGGGGCGCAGGGATTTGCATTTTTCACACATAGACAAAACCCCTCTTCATGAAATCTGATTTTCCTCATTAAAATGGCAGATATTTTTTACTCAAATAATTTCAAAATATTACTGCAAACTAAGGAAGTGCTCAATAATTATTAGCATAGATCATAGATCCTAAAGTTTTGTTCTGACAGGATACTCAGCAAATATTTAAACCAACTTCTTTATTTTATTGATAAGGGGATTGGGCCCAGATGGGTGAAGTTATTTGCTGAAGACATCAACGTCAGAGTGGCATCATTGAAACATGTTACCTAAGTCTCTTAGCTGCTAGTCAAGTAGTATCTATTAACTGGTCACTGTATATGTTATATTATTAAAAATGAATGAATCAGAATACCCAAACACTTATTATTAATACATAGCCATCAGAAAAAAATGATATTTTAAAAGAGAAGAGACTTCTATTTGTGTTTCAGACTTCTTAGAGCACAGCCACTTAGAAGGTGGGACAGTGAATTCAATGAATTGTCTTTCTAACGATATAGGACAAGGGTACCACTATCAAAGGTCTGGTTTTATCCTTCAGGGATATGTAATAATTTAGTTCCATACGAAATATCTTTGAATTGATTAAGAAATTCTGCTGGTGTAAACTAACTGTTTCAGGTCTTAGTTTCAAGATGATATCCTGTTTCTTCTATCTCTGACTACAGAAAATTTGCTTAGTCATTTTCTTTAACTTTGAGCATTTTCTCTTTTCCTGAGAGGTTCTTCTTCCAATTAAATTTTATAATTCTTTATTCCAAAAAGAAAAATTAAATCTAGGTAATGTAATTTACCAATTTCAGTAGTGAAACAGAGAGGCTGAAAATATTCAGGACAGTGAAATTGAAGTTACGCATATTAAAAAAAAATCAATCTTCCTGTTCTGTATTCAGATTTTTTTTTAAAAAAGAAAAATGTTTACTTTGTCTTTACTTGGGTTTCTGTGAGCAGCTCCCTTCCTGGAGCACGGGTTGATCCTGGGGAGTTTTAACTTTTATTCTGCCTGCTTCTAAAGGCTGTTTGAAAAAATGTTTAAGGAAGACAATTTAGGTGAATCAAACAGACTTTATTTAACACTTTATGAAGTGAACAGCTTCCTTGTGGAGAATTGCAAAATAGGACAAAAGGCAAGGAGTCTTCTTTAGGATAAAAAATGAAGAGCAAGGAAAAAATAGAAAATATCTGACTAGTTGGGGAAGGTCAACCTTGTTTGGGGTGAGAAGACTCAGGGTTGGCTTTGGCATTTGGCGACTAGCTGACTGGGTGTACTGCATTGCTGGTTGAGTGGATCATTTAAAGGGATGTGAGAGTTTTGGTTTGCTGACAGGGTACCTCGAGCAGGAGCAGATCCATCTTGGGCCAAGAAAGTTATGTCAGTAGTCCCCTTTTTGATCATTCTCTCAACCATTCAAGCAGTTTGATCAAAAATACAGGTGGTAGGGCTTCCCTGGTGGCACAGTGGTTGAGAGTCCGCCTGCCGATGCAGGGAACACGGGTTCGTGCCCCGGTCCGGGAAGATCCCACATGCCGTGGAGCAGCTGGGCCCGTGAGCCATGGCCACTGAGCCTGCACATATGGAGCCTGTGCTCCGCAACGGGAGGGGCCACAACAGTGAGAGGCCCGGGTACCGCAAAAAAAAAAAAAAAACAGGTAGTAGCATGACTTTCAGTTACCATTGCCTTTTCAGTTCTCAGTACTGTATTCACAAGAAATGATGTCAGACCCCTATTCTTGGAGCTCGTTATGTTCTTCTGCTCCTTTTGTCATTCCAGTCAGAGAGAGACCATTTGTCTGTGGGTCAGTTGCTGCCCTCATGCATTTAAAAGTTTTGAGAGAATGTAGAGTATTAGGGAAACAATAATAATCATTAACAGCAAAACTATGCCCACGGTTTGGAGAGTGATCCTGAGAAAGGGTCCCCATAACCCAAACCAGCTAGAATCAAATAAGTCAAGAAATGATCCCAAAGAGAGGGATAATTCTTTAAGCCAGTTGTCCTATTTATGTATTTTGTGTAACTGTATCTCCACTTCCCGCAAAGTGTTTATCCAATGAGCTTGTTTCAGAGAATCCGAGGCACTGAGAATCAGAGAGAAATTTATAAGATCACCAGCATCATAGAAAATTCAACAGCTGGTTGGAGTTTGGAATACTCTCCTTTGTAGTGGCCTGAGATACATGAAAAATGACTTTATTTTTTCAGGCCAGGGCAAGGCAAAGGGTGGACAAAAGAATCATAAAGACCTTCACGGTGTAAGAATTAGGAAAATGACGGTCAGAGAGGGAAGGAGGAATGGAAAGAAACATTCTTGATCTGACATCTTGGAAGGAACTAGTTTACCCCAATGTTGGCTACTTCTCTTCTCAGTCAGTTTGATTTTGAGGGTCTCCTGCAGATATCAGGTGAGGCCTTCTTCATTTGTGAAATATGTACCTAAGGTTTGAAACATTGTAATTTGGTAGTGGGGTCAATGATCAAGAGTAGGTAATTTGGTAGGGTCCTTTTCATGAAATTTACTTTCATGCAAAAGCATCAAAGTAAACTTTTAACAGTCTATAAATAACAGAAGGCTTAAAAATGCCCAGTTAAAGATCTGATGAGAGTTCATTATAATGAAATTGACAAGGAAATTTGGCTATTTCTGTGACACAAATTTTAAGTTAATAACTGGAATTATGACCAATCGTATACCGGGATATATAAGATTTTTAGGAATTTCATATAATTTCTGAAGCACTCATATTAATAACATATACCTATACAAATACAAACTAAGAAGCTTAAACATCACTTCTTATTTGACAGTGTTTCCTCTGTAATTTGGCATATCAAAAATGCCTAATAAGTTTAATAGTTCTCTTTGTATAAAGGTTAGTGAACAAATGATTTGAGATGTTCCAAGGGCCCTCTGGAAAATCCCAAATTTAACTCCAGGTCAAAAAGCTCTCATTTAGAATTTGATTTATGTGAAGTTTGTCAAAAAGTATCCATTTAATCAAAGTGACAAGTTAAGATTTTGAAGGCAAATATAGAACATCACATAGTTGTTAATAGAACGAAAACAAAAAAACCCCTTAGATCTCTTGATTTTTAGAAGAACAGATTTATTTATTTATTTTTTTAAGTAATCAAAAGCCTGCTAAAGACAAGGTGAAGTACAGTAAATTATTCTGGTAGGACACAAAATCTTTGCTTTCCAGGCAGATTACTTAAAAGATAAAGAAAAAACATTATTTACAATTTTTTATTAAGAGCAGACCAATAATGTAAGAGAACTTTGTGCTTTTAACACAGAGAGACCAACATCTAATTTTGCACCAGTGTACTTTTGATATTAAAACTCTTTGTTTTGTAAAGTTAAATAATCTTAGCCAGCCTGACCACAGGTAAAATTCCTTTCCCAAGATTCATTCTTCACAAACCTTCTACAATTTTTTTATATCCATTCAGGTTTGTCCTTTTTTTTTTTTCTTTCTTTCTTTTCTCATTCTGGAACAGTCATTTCACTGTAGGACAAAAACCACTGTATTTTTTTCCTTCAAAACAGAGCACAACACAACAAAACAAACAAACGAACACTTATTTTCCATGCCTTTCCTACGTAAAATGCACAATCTACTTTCCATACCTACTTTTCATACACAGTTGTCTTATTTCACCCTTTTTTATTTCTAAGTAGCTTTAAATCATTAGAATTCTTAACCCTTAAGATACTTAATTTCTTCTGAAAACTAAGATATAAGCAATTGTGGACCCTGTTACACTAGCATTCTGTGAACTGAAAAATTTATAAATACCTTTCATAATTTCTAGAAATATATTCTTCCTCATAATAAAATTTTTAATGTGGCACAAAGCATGTTCTTTAGTTCCCCTGTAAACGGAAGCCAAAAGTGGATAAATCTGTGTTCATTAAATAGTGTTTCAGTATTTTATCTTATTTAGAAATAATCTAGATATTCAATCAGTATCTATCATTTAACTTAACTCAGTATAACTTTAAGGTTTTAAGTTATCAAAAAGATTTGGGAAACTATTTTTAAGTAGACATACCATAGAGTATAATTATTGTGAAATGTTCATTTGTAAACTTATATCTTACAGCCACTTAATTTACTTGTTTTTAACAATTATGTTTATATTACTCATAAAAATTTCACAAGACATTAAACAGCTAACCATCATCTTAAGTCATCTTCCTTGCTGACAAATTCTGTAACAGAAATAACATGAGCTTATATGACTTTTAATAAACATTGGTAGAATAAAAGTATCATTTGATGCTGATAACTCTAAACCAACAAACATAGACTAACTTTTATTTACCAAAAATTATCGTAGATCATGTTGATCTCCAGTGGCCTCGGCCGGCAGCGGCTTGAAGCAAAATTTCAGTTCTCAGGCCAGAGATTGAAATCAGGCCACGGCAGTGAGAATGCTGAATCCTAGCCACGACCAGTGGCCAGTGACAAGGCCCTGGCCCATCAGCTGTGTAGAAACGAATTTCCACAGAGAGAAAGTAGTGAAACAAGTAAAGTATTTATTAGGAGGAAAAAGGGTATGTGTGGGTAGACACACGGGCCTGCTCAGAGAAAGAGTAGTGCCCTTGTGGTAGTTTGAATCACTTATATGGGGCATCACTTCCAGGTTTCCTTTGGCCAGTCATTTGCTTTGCCTGGTTCTGAGTCCGTATTTAGTTTATCTCAGGGTCCTCCCATGTACGCGCACATCTCTTAGCCAAGATGGATTCTAGCGATGAGGCCTATGGGTAGGTTGACATCGCTCCCTTTTTGACCTCCAAGGAACCTTTCTACACATGTATAGTCAGGAAGGTCTCCTTGACCTCAAGAATAAGAAATATGTTGTCTCTTATCTGGGCGGGGCTCAGCTGCTCCCCCTCTTCATCTTGGAGTATCTGTCCACAGGGGACAAACTCCAGCTGCTCAGCCAGGGGCCCATCTGTCTCCTGCCTCAATGTAAACATTTGAGTTAGATTCTATATTTCTGAGACTTTAAACTCTATTTTAAATGTTTGTCTGTCTTTAAGCAAATTAAATACAACTCTTTACACATTAATTTTGGCAATACGATCATGGGGCAGAAAATGGCACACATCTGTAACATACATACATAGACATACATAAACATACAGACAAACACAAACAGGGATCTAATACCTTTTGTTTTAAAATTTTAGCCATGAGACAGGTACAATAATGCAAAACTAGTCTATAAATAGAAGTGTTGGATCTAAATTGTGTTTCTGACAAATGGAATAAGTTAAGGTTACTTGCCCAGATGGCTTAAACTTTTCACTAATATTTATGTTGAAGATTTTTAAGATTTTTCCTTCACCTAGTTTCCAAATAACTTTTCTTTTTTTCTTTCTTTTTCCCTTCTGATAAGAATTACCTTTGTGGTTTGCATTTCAAAGGGATGCCCCTCAGTTCTTAGAAAAGACAGGATAGAACATTTACATCTCAAAAGATACAGAGAAAGAATGTAAGTTCCACCAAGAAGGACCTTTCTTCCCTATATCCAGATCTTTGACAGTATCTACAAGCCTTTTGAGATGAACAGGGGAGGTTTTGGAGACTGGTAAAAAAATAGGTGTGCTTCTTCTGTTCTTGTAAAGACTCATTTTGTAAGACAAGTTGTACAAATTGTCCTCAGTTTGTAGGACAGTTGTTTTTACTCTCTCAAAGAATTGGGATGCAACCTAAATGATGATCAAGTGGCTGATCTATTGATACTTATCCCACAATATTATCTTCAGTGTGCTTTTTTATATAAGGAGAAGATCTTCAACTAAGATAGAAATCCAAAGATTCCTATGTCTTAGATTAGAGCTGTTTGTCTTTGAAATTTTTACCCTTTTGTGTGCATAGTTTCATTTAGCTTAGGGGAGAAAGCCTAGGAATAGTTGCTGTCAGGCTCTGAATATCAGCTTTCAGTTCGGCCAACTTCCAACCATAGAGCTACTTAAACAAACAAAATCCTTTCAAATATCTTGTCAAGTTTCGGCTGGGACAGACAGTAAATATTCCTGGTAGTATTGACCAACCCCAGAAGTTGCTACCCTGCCAAGATCTAGAGCCACACTCTAAGATAGCCAAAAGAAAGGAGGACTTAGACAATTCCCCTGAGACCTGGCAACAGTTGATAGGACCCTAACCACAAATGGAGTGAAACCCACCTTTCTGTCCAGCCATACTTTGGGGTCCCCAGCCTGAGAGTTGAGCTGCCTGTGTATGCAAATGTCGACAACCTGTGTGTCCCAGGCAGGAAGAAAGCTAAGCCAAGTTCTCAGGACAGAAAAGGAGACAAACAATAAGGAAAGAGCTGACCCTGGGAGAGAAAAGATTGACCACCAATGGGTACCCCAAACGAAATTCACAGGAGTCTGAATTCGGAAAGAAAGGGACAATGTGAAATTTTACCTTCCTTTCTTGACTGGGCACTGCAGAGATCCAGGAGAGCTGACTCTTGTAAGGATTCTCACCCTTCCCCAGCTTCTGCTGGTTTTACCAGGATCCAATCTTCAAGGTCCTGAGCAAATGGAGTTTAAAGTAGATAATGTAGCTCTGGTATCTACCAGAATTTGGCAAGGCTGAGCTAGTGTGAATCTGACCCACTCTGTGACCAACTTATCTAAGACATGAGAGTCTTAGAGTTAGGTGGTGAGTCCTCTGACAGCTTTTAAGTGCTCTGTTTTTGCCCATCAATTCTGTGGCTTGGATTCCAATTCCCATTAGCAAAAGACCTATTTTTTTCATTTCAAGAGATTTCTTTATGGTGGTGGACACCCTAATGGCACCCTCAAGTCCCCCAGTGGTTTATGCTATGGACTTAGCTTGAGGCTTTGTGAGTCCCGTAACAGCTGCCACTCATTGGGAACTCTTAATAGAACTACCACAGAAACTTTCCAGAACCCACAACATTTCTGGGAACTTTAACAAAGCACAGAGCCTTTCTAGGATCCCAGAACAGTTCTGGGAACAATTTTTATTTAAAAAATCAAGTTTGCTTGGATCCAAGAACTGTATGCAAAGGAGCAGAGTTGAAATCTGAGCGGCTTACCCTAGGCCCTCCATTATGGGGAACGGAAGAGTGGAGCAGTGAAGTCAGAGGGTTCAGTTAAGTGTCTCACCTCTAAAACCCAAAGGCCATTAGCCATCAGCTCTTGATCCCATTCCTCATCACCAAGAGCTCAAAAGAATGTTTGAAGAAGACAATTTAGGTGATACAGACAAACTTTGACACTTCGTGAAGCAGACAGTCTTCTTGTGGAGAACTGCAAAATGAGGTAGAAGGTAAGCTTTTATAGGATAATGAATAAAGAACAAGGAAGAGAATAATAGGAAATACCTGATTGGCTGGGTCCACATAATCAATCTTATTTGGGATGAGAAGAAAGCCCAGCACTGGCTTGGCATTTGGGGATTGGCTGACTGGATATATTGCCTTTCTAGTCAAGCAGAGAATTTACAGGGACATGAAAGTTATTTAAGTTTTTATTTACTGATGTAGTACCCTGAATAGGAGTTGCATCATCTTGGGTCTAGAAAGTTATTTTAAGAAGGTAAATTTCATTATTCTTCCCATCTCTCTACCACCACCTGCCTTCCTGAGGAGCAGACCCTCTTCTTTTCATCAGGAAAAGTGTTTATCTTCTTTGTTACAAGTCTAATAGATACTATAAAATGATAAAAAGTAGATGGTAAATGATGGGTAATATTAAATTCTCTCAACCGAATATGTTTCTATCTCAGGGATAACTAGGGCATTATATTTTTTCATGTTCATTTTCCCTTTTTGAATGGCCAACCTCTGATAGATTATATCTCACAAATATTGGTAAAGCACTCTGACTCTAAGGGTAATATTATTTTCCACCCTGCCATGTCCCTCAAAAACTCTCAGTGGATCTACAATTCACAGAATTCAAAATACACATAATCCCTGGATGAGAAAACACTGTATTCTTTGGTCCATGCATGACTTTTTAAAATCAAATTAAACGTAATTATTAATAATTCAATGATCAACTATGGAAGCACTACTCATTAGAACATTGCTGATACATTTCTTCTATTTATGTGCTCCTCAACTGTTCAATCCCATTTCCTTTGCACACAAAAAGTAAACATTATTCTTAATTTTTGATGTTATTAAAACAGTTTTACAGGATATGTATATATGTTTAGCAATATTTAGTTTCAGTTGATTTTGAATTTTATAAAATTTTACCATAATTTAATTGGCATTAGGTATTTATTTCTGCTTATCGAGTACCTCTAAAACTTAGTGGATTAAAACAATAATTTATTGTTTCCTGGTTTCTGTGGGTCACAAGTTGGGAAGCAGACGTCATGCCTTGTAAATAGTTTAGTGCATGTTTCTTGTGAACATGGATATGCATGTGTCTTAAGTACCACATTGCAACTATTAAAAGGCTAATGAAGCATTTCAGAATATATAAGATTAAAGATACGTGAGGACTAAATGCAGTACACAATTCTTGACTGGATCTTCAACTAAAGGAAAGAAATTCTTTTAAAGATATTAAGGAAAGTGATTTTAATATTTTTAAATTAAGCTGTGGTAATTTCTCCAATGGTTTGTTTTGCATCAGTCATTTAAAATCAAAGTACTTTTTTCCTCCGTGAACTGTGTAGAAAATACTGACACATTCTTTGTTATCCCAGTGTCTCTTTAAAAAACTGAATATGTCATTTATTTGATCAGCTGATCATATCTGTAATTATAATATTGCTATATATTATGGCTTTTGAAATAATTTAGGGCATATTTCTTATTTTATTGCTCTAATTCATGTCTTAGTAATGAAATTTTTAGTGAAATGCTCTAGCTTCTATTAGGGTGTATTAATTCTAAATTTAAATTAAATTTATTAATTCTAAGTAAACTTCCATGTATTTCAAATGCTACATCCTTAAGCATTTGCTAAATTTAAGTCACAATGACATAATCTGATAGTCTACATTCACTGTGGGGATTCACCACACTTGAGACTCATATCTTCCTCCTTGCAGGCCTAATACATGCGGCACTGCATCTGGCTCTCTCCAAAGTGTCTAAACATTGGGTATTATTTAGTAAAGTGAAAATTGTATTTCATTCCACTGTCTTTTCTCTAAGGTGCACATCAAGTGATTGTGCTTTTCTGAGGCTAATCTACTAGTTACTCTACAACTTGACATTTAATTAATTTCAGTGTTTTAACAAAATGAAGAGTATAGCCATTTTCACTTTCTAGATATTTTCTTTGAAAAGTAAATTAAAAAGCATAAAATAGGCCTTAATCTACCATATTAAAAATTCTGTAAAATAAGAGTTTGGAGTTCACTTTCTTTCTCCTCCAGTCCCACTATCAGCTTTTAAATGCTTCAGTTTGTTTCCATATGCATCCCTTTAATGATATTGTTGTATACAAATTATAATGTTTCTATTTTCCCACGATGGACTTAGTTGGGGAAAGCCCATATGCAAGAGAATCCATCTTCCTTTCTCTCCCACCATCCTGCATCCTTCCATTACTGAAGCTGTAACCAGCTGAGGTCCATTGCCCTTTTTGCACATCTGTTTAGTGTAATTGTCTTCACAATTTAGTACATTATAGTTGTGAATATTTGTTTACATATTTGAATATTTTCATTGTAAGCATGTTTTTCTTCATGTGGTGTTTGAGTCAAAGTCACTACAGTGATAATTTTCATAGACTATCGGAATGAAACCTTCAAAGATTCTTAGTATAACCATTACCTACATGTAAGGTAATTAAATGAGTACTTAATAGATAATCATTTGATTAAAGAAGTAATTAGGGAGCAAAACAGTAAGGATAATAAGAGATTAGGGAACCTTTTGAAAGCTTAGTAATACTTGTTCATGTTGGCTTACTTATATCGCCTTCATGCTAACAAGGATCATTGGTTCAGTTAATGACATCTCAAGCTAATGATTTTTAAATACTTTGCACAAAGTCATATCCAGGATGTCCTCCAAACCTGGAGTTGATGAGGGCATCTATGGCAAGGAGAAATAATCATATATTATTCATTTTAATACAGGTATCTTTTTAAAGTTGTGTTCATAGCCCATGTGGATTGATTCAGTTAATCAAACACTAAGCTCCTACCATGTGCCAGACATTTTTGTGGAAGTAGCCATAAAGGCAGCAAAATTTGGTTCCTATCTTAATAGATTTATTATTTAGTCAGGGAGGGAGGCATGGGCAACCCTTCACCTTAACTGAAAAGAGTATGAGCTAAGTTCCAGATAGCAATAGCATGTTGTGGGGTGTTTAATCAGGGTTCTCCAGAGGAAAAAAAAAAAAAAACAATAAGTTATGTATGAGTATATCCACATAAATCTCCTATATACAGATGTATTTTTAAAAATTGACTTGTAGAATTCTGGTGGTTGGCAAATTCAAACTCTGCAGATTAACCTGGCAGGCTGGAGGCTCAGAGAAGAACCAAATCAAGAGTGCAAGTCTGAACTTGGTCAGGCTGCAGAATTCCTTCTTTGAGGGAGGTCAGTCTTTTGTACTATTAAGACTTTCAACTGATTGGTTGAGGCCCACCCTCATTTTAGAGGACACTGATTTAAATGTCAATCTCATGCAAAAATACCCTCACAGAAACATCCAGAATAATGTTTGATGATGTATCTGGATACTACGGCCCAGACAAGTTGACCCATAATATTAAACATCATGTGGAGTGAATATGTGAAGTGATTGTGTTCTCTCCTCTTCAGGAAGATTGTGACATTTCAATTCAGATTTTAATAATGAAAAGGGTTAAAAAAAACAAGGATGGAGGCATTCTGTGTTGAGAGATGTTACCTGATGAATGAAAGCACAAAGTCAGGGAAGTATCTGTGGGTTGGTAAGTTGTGAGTTGACCAAAGAAGGTTGTTTGGAGGGAAATTCATTAGAAAGTAAACCTGGAGCCAATTTTGCAGCCTGATTACAAGGATGTACAAAACTCGTGCTAAAGAGAATGGACCACAGTGAGGTTTCTGAGAAGGGGAGTGATACTACCTGAGTTTTGGAAGAATCAGTCTGTCTGCATTAAGAGGGCAGAGGTTAAAGTAGATGAGAAAAGGGAGGGAAACCAACAAGCTAGTATACAATGGCAACAGTGGAGGTAAAATAAAGTGAGGCTCTGAGCAAGAGAAATAACAAGGGGGGTGGAAGAGAGCAAGGGTATAAGAAGGAGATAGCAATTGTCAGATCTCTGACTTTGACGGGATGTGATGACGTCGTGATGAAATGTAAGGAAATCCTATGCCAGGATCCTGTGTACCTGTTTCTCATTGAAAACCAGAAGAAACTAGAAGTGGTTTTCAATCAGTTCTTCCTTTCAATTTGTGCAGAATATATAGAAGTTAAAACTAAACAAAAACAACTATAGGAACAAAACACTATTTCATCTGAGTTAAAATGTTGAGCTAGCTCTTTATGTTAACATGTAAAATGTAATCATTTTTACAGACTAATTGGTGGAAATATTCTTAGCTCTGTAGACTACTGTGAAGGTTATATGCTCACCAGGTCCACGCTAATTTAACTTTGGCTACAGTAAGAGGCAGTCACTTAGGAGAGACAGCCTTCAGTTGCCTGTTTCAATTAATACTGTCAGGTATTTAAAATTAATTTAAATACCTTCTTTCTTTAAACATAACATCCCACTTCCTTTCTTGCCTTTTAACAATTTTTAGAGAAATTGAGGCAATTGTGTGTGGAGTGTTCTCTTCCTTCTTTGTTTTAAGGGGCTCTGCTATGACTTAATGGACCTTCACTCACCTTGTCAGTCTTACAGCTTTATATGGTGTGTGTTGCTTTTCCGCTTTTGTTCAGGAGCAGAAAGGATGCATTGTAGTGTTGGCAATATAGAGGAAGATTAGAAGTAATTTGATTTTTATCATTGTGTCTATTCTAAAAAATGCTTGTGTTACAGTGGAAGGGCATGACCCTTTCTAAAAAGAAAGTGCACTCTGTCCCCTGAATGGAAGGAATTAGGCAGGCAAACAGAAGAGTTTGAAATGTTGATCACATGGCTTAGCTTCTCCCATCTGGATATATAATGGTATCATTAATCTTGATAGAAAACCCAAGAGCAGGAACAACAGGGTTTTGTTGTTCCCTTTGTTTGGGCATAGAGGGCAAAAATGAATCAATATTACATATGAAAACTTGCAAGGGGGAATGTGCAAGAAGTTATGGTCCAGAAAAAATTTAGAGCACATTGAAAAGTCCATTTTATTCTTTGAAATATTAGGAGCCACATGTATTTTTTTTAAATTAAGATTGATGAAAATATGCAAATATTTATGTTCTTTTAAAACAATGTTTATAGTATATTATATGAAATATATATCTAAGATGTTAAAAGTATTCCCAGTTATGACAATATTATGTTGATTCAAGTTGAAACCACTTGCATGAAAATTTCTCTAGAAAAAAATAACTTTTCCCTATGTAGTGTTCTAAAACAAATAATTCATCATTAATGTATCTTTGGTTTGAATAATGGAAGTCTTTTTCTCCTTAAGTAATGGAATATGAAACTTATGTTTTTCCTGAGCCTGTCTGTCTTTGCAAAAAGAACAGAACATGTCACTGCTTCACAAATGCATTTGATTGCAAACATATTTTGATAACTTGATGAATTAAAATTTAAATAATATATCTTAACTAATATTTTACAGTGCATCACTTTCAATATATATATATACTGATATTGAATCAATATTCTTTTATGTTCTACAGAAGTTAAAATAAAAAGTGTTTAACTCAGAAACCTGGATTGAGTTGACATAGTAAATGTGACATGAAAAACTGAAACATTAATATGGTAATTCTAGAAAATCTAAAATGAGACTTTTGCCATATTTAATTGGATTTGAAGGTAAGAGATGTGTTTTTAGCACACAAAGTTCACTTCACTCCATGAACATAAACTTGCCTGGCTTAATTTTCAAATTTCCTATGTGATATTCAATATTATACACATTACTCTAAATTTTAAAAGAAGCATCTTAATCTTCTCGCTCCATAATATATGTAATATATATATAACTTATTATATATTATTTTATATTTACATTATATATACTATGTATTATTACATTTATATTTATATAATTTATATGTATCTATTGCATTTTAATAATATACAATTATATATCATATTGATAATATATATATCATTTAATATTATATTATGTATACACAATATATGCTATTAAACATTGTTTATTATATTATTAAATATAAATTTACATTTTAATGTAATTAGATGTATATAATATTGGTAATGACTATGAATATATAGTTTCATTTAGGTTTTTTTCTCTTTGCTGAGAGAAAAAAACATTGCAGTTAACATTTTACTGCATTTCTTTTCAGTGTAAAAACACACATAAACTTTATAGACTTGTATCTATAACTTTTCACTTAAAATTATATTGTCTTTTGCTGACCACTTTCCACTTCAAAATTTTGTCTATTCTATGAATTTTTAAACTGTGTAGTTACTGTCTTATTCAGTTTTACATTGTAATAGTTCTCACCCCAGCACGACCATGAATTTTCTGTAGGTGTACACCATGCCTCTTCTTTATTCTGTGACTCCCACAGCAGAAAGATAGACAAAGAGAATGATAGAAATGGAGAATTTATTCTATAATCGGCCCTGCACCAGGCATTTTATAGACACCATCTCACTTAATTTTATAATGGCTCAATAAAGCAGGTAGAATTTTTCTTTTATAGATGAAGAAATTAAAGATAAAGCCTACTTCTTAAAAAATAGCCCCAGAGAGGGTCATACCTTGTCCAAGTCACATAGCAATAAGGCCTGGTCTCACTGGCTCCAAAGTGTGTGCTCCTTTTTCATTTACACTACAATTCATTTGTGATTCAACTTAATTTAGAGGTAAATATTAAATCAATATGAAATAAAGAGCAGATTGCATCTAGGCTGTCCTGTATATAAGCTATGTTATGTCTAAATGATTCACTAGGTGTAAATGTTTTGGGGATGTCCTGTGGTCATTTGAATGTAACAGAGTTCTATTGAATACCTTCCCTTTCTGTCATTCACTAGGTTATCTTCTGTTTTTCCCCTTTCCTTATCTTTGAGTAGTCCCAGAAGACTACTCAAAGGTACTACTCCTTTGCCGGTTCACCATTGATATGTGATTTAGACTTGCCTGCCTCTCCTTTTGCCCTGAGTCCTTCTTCTTGGGTACCAAAGTGTGTTCTCTTCTGAAAATCCTCATGATTTCTATGTGTCAAATCCTTATCATGAAATACCATACATCCATGATTGGAACTTCCACCTTCAGCTTCATCTTAACCTCTCCCTCACACTTTGGTTTTTGTTTTGACTTTTTGGTCTGAAAAAGCAAAGCTGCTGAATGCGCTTGTGTTCCTGTAAAAGATGTTCCTCTTCCTGGAAAACCCATCTGTCAGTCTGACACATTCTATTTATCTTCAATACTTCTTTCAATTTTCAACTTATTTATTTACAAAAATATATTTTTTATGAGTTCCCTGGATACACCATGCACATGTTCAATTACTTCTGCCTTTTTTGCCCCAAAAATGGCACTTTTTGCATTTTATTGATATCATTAGTTTATGTGTCTATCTTAACTGCAGAACTGTGAACTTTTTGGGGTAGACACCATGTCTTATTCTTTCTTTTTTTAAAAATAAATCTATTTATTTATTTATTTTTGGCTGCATTGGGTCTTCATTGCTGCACGCGAGCTTTCTCTGGTTGCGGCGAGCGGGGGTTACTCTTCGTTGCAGTGTGTGGGCTTCTCACTGTGGTGGCTTCTCTTATTGTGGAGCACAGGCTCTAGGCGCACGGGCTTCAGTAGTTGCAGCACACGGGCTCAGTAGTTGTGGCTCCCGTGCTCTAGAGCGCAGGCTCAGTAGCTGTGGCGCATGGGCTTAGTTGCTCCACGGCATGTGGGATTTTCCCGGACCAGGGCTCAAACCCATGTCCCCTGCACTGGTAGGCAAATTCTTATCCGCTGTGCCACCAGGGAAGTCGCCATGTCTTACTCTTTATTTTAACAATATATCTAACATAGAATGCACGTTCAGTGGAAGTTTCCTGAATTAGTGAACAAATAATGGATATCTGTGCTCATGATGGTCATGATGAAATGCAAAATGCAAATGATGAAAATGCAAAAATACCATGGATATATTTTTAAAAACCTTTACAATATTTAACTTTAACTATGTAAATTGTACATGGGTTTACCTCTCGATCATCCCCCTCCCAATATACTGACCACTGGAGGAAAGAATAGAAAATAGTTAAATTTTAAATGCATTCATTCAACACAAAAAGTACTCTGGGCACCACTTATGTATCAGGTTCTATATTAGACAAACTGAAGATAAAATTTTGCCAAGTATAATTTTTCAAAACATTCTCATTTTCAACTACCAATGGGTTTAGAGCTCTTTTCAAATCTAGGTTAGCGTCATTGAACTATATAAACTACATTTTTAAGCATGCTTCAAAATGATTCTGTTATATATGGACAATTATTGTTTTCATTTTGGTTTTAACAAAGGAAAAAAAAAACAAGCTTAAATGTTTTTAAAGGTCACAATACAGTCACTGTTGGAACTTGCATTCAACCCTAGTAAGTCTGACTCCAGAATCTATGTTCTTAACCAGTACATATTTGTGAGCTGATATTTTCAAGGAATTCAGTTTTGAAGAAATGGTAGCTTGGAGAAAGGCAATATAAACAACAGAGTACTCTAAAATAAGGCAAAGGAGTACCTGGCCTTGGAGTGTATTAGGGACAGTTTCACAAATCAATATTTGTTTGAATTAGGGACCAGCAAACTGCCCTCCATGGGTCAAATATGGCTAACCATTTGTTTTTGTACTGCCTACTATCCCAGAATGTTTTTTACACTTTTCAAATGGTTATTAGAAAAACAAAAAGAAAAATAATATTTTTTGACATGCAAAATCATATGAAATTTAAACTTTGATGTCTGGAAATAAAGCTTTATTGGAACACAGACACACTCATTTGTTTATGTGTTATGGACAGCTCCCTTCCTGCTACAATAGAGTTGAATGATGGCAACAGAGATCACATGGCCTGTAAGGCCTAAAATATTTACTATCTGGCTCTTTACAGAAAGGTTCTGTTGGTACTAGTCTAGAGACTTGCTATTTTTCAAGTGAACTTCGGGAGGAAGAGTATGAGCAAATACAAAGTCATGGAGACATGAAGGAGTAAGATGTGTTCAGGAAACCACAGGTAGTTGACCATAGTTAATGTGACCAGCCAATTGAGTTGCAGCTTACGGAAAGAAATTTGATTTTTTTTTTCAGCAGAGAGTGGGAACTACTGAATTGCTTTAATGGGCCAGTCCTTCCTTTCCTAAGTACATATAAATGAAAGTAGATTTGCTTTTTAAGCTTTACCCATGTTGGTTTTCTATCTTTTTAAAAAGAGTTCTTCCTTTCTTCTCATCTTTCTATCTTATAAACTGTGCTTCCTACCATTATCCACAAAATTTTCCCACATGACGAATGGTTTATCTGCAATCTGTTTGTCATATGCTAAGCCCCTTATGAGTTTCTTAGATGAGACATATCATAAAAAGGTATGTTCATTATTCTCAATATTTTTTTATTTACATAATTGTCATTATCATTACTAGCATAATTTGTCTTTCTCCATATGTTTTTCCCTGTTCCCTAAGGTTTTTCTGCTACACTTTATTCCTTATTAGGAATTTACTTGGTAGATTTATCTTCTTTATTTTCTTACTGCCTTGTTTCCACCTACCCGGTGAGTGGGGGGTGTGTGTGCATATATATCAGGGGGGTCCAAACATGTTAAATAATTCATCCAGTATCTGCATCTGTGTATAATGGTCAGGACTTAAGATCCATTATGCTGCCAGTGAAGTTTCTGGATATTCATCTGATTTATAAGAAATATTTTGGCATTATTCCATCAGTTAAGTGAATGCTCTGTTAATGATCTACTCACTGGTATCATGAACAATGGCCACAATGGGACAAGCAGAGACTCATTTCAAATGGGAGTTTTGTGAAGGATCAACATAGTTCTGTTCCCTTCCGCCCTCCCCAAGTGTCCTGTGATGCTGTATTACAAAAAGAGTAAATCATATTCAAGGGTCTCTTTATGTAAGGTGAATGAATTTGATGGGACATGATGACTGCCTACAGCTTGTGGATCCTGATGGGGAAGGGATACTGGCTGATATGAGGTCATAGTCAAGAAACTACATAATGTTAACTGGCATTTATAATTACTGTTCTTGAACAGATATTTATTTAAATATCAAAACAAAATTTTAGGTTTGGAGAAATACTTTTAGATAGATAAAATATTATTTTCTTTCTTTCTTTTCCCCACAGTGCTTAAGTCATTCCTTGGTGTTGGGGTAAGCAATGAAAAGGAAGAATTATTTCAGTTCAGTTTCACTATAGGACACTACACAGGAGCTCAGTCAGTAGAAAAAATGATTGCAATTCACAAAGTCTCTAAATACATTTTTCTGAATAGTTCAGTCTTGGAGGAGCACAGCCTCTTCTTCATTCAGTGTTTTCCTTTAGAGAACATTTGAAGGTCACATGTGAAAGTGTTTTATAGAATCAGAAATTTCACACAGATGTCATAAATCCCCATAATGTATAGGTAGGCGTAATTAAAAATCATATGGACTTTGTTACTACTGTTTTGTTGTTCTCTAGCTTTTTTCTCTGTATTCACTTCTCAAATAGCAACGAAGGATCTGTGTCACACAAAGCATTGTTCTGGTAGTGGGGAAGGATCTAAATATGAATTAGATCATCTCTACTCTCATAGAGCCTTTAGCTGTTCTCACAGTGCCTTGCACAGCATTCAGAACTGCAGAGGTGTCTCAGAACCAGCCCGTGGTTGTGTGCTGCACGAGGACTGCTTGTTGACACCCTTTCCTCTACTGTGACTGTAGACGTTCCATTCATGCCTAACTTCTGTATTAAGATGCTGAATAACGTTCATTTGAAATAAGGGTGCAAAAAAATTTCTGCTAGAAAGTAGAGAGGCAGATTTCAGAATTACCTTCATCCCTCTGCTACTGGGGAGCTCATTATACATTCTCAGTCACATTCCTTTGTCTAACTAGTTAAATTATTCAGTTTCTTTCCCCAAAAGGCTAGCATAAATTTGATGGTGAGTGATTGTAAAATTGAGAAAATGTGATGTTAATGCTACAGTCATGGTGTTGTACTGGCGTTGTTCCTGGGTCCACTAAAACCGTTTCTGCATTGTTGACAATAATAGCTTCCTTATTTAAATTTACTTTGGTCTAGAACTAAGCAGACTATGTATGAACTAAAGCACACGTCCCACAATACTAGCCTGGGTTTCCTTAAATGGCTGCACCAAGAGGGTACTGCAGGGTCTTGGAGGCCTAAGCTTTAGAACTTGAGCAGTGTCACTTTTGCCATAGCTCATCATCTCATGGGACAGAGTGGTGAAAAGCTAGCCCAGATTCAAGGGTAGGAGTAGCTTCTAAGTATTATGAAGGAAGATTAAGAGAAGTGTTTAAAAATACAACACTATATAATAGAATTTATATAATTCTACACCTTATTGTTAAGCATAGGGTTTTTTTGTTTGTTTCAAAATTAGCCTCTGCAAGAACTTTATATTCTTCTCAAGAAATTTCTTTTCTAATGTGCTTCTCTGTAAAACTCCCTTTGATGTTAAACCAAGTCGAGCTTAATGAAAACTATATTAAAATGGATTATTGTTATTTTCCTAACTAAACAAATATCTATTGAGTTTATATAAGCCAGGAATTTTCTTATATGCTGGGCTAAAGTTGAGAAGATACAGTTCAAACCTTAAGAAGTTCATCATTCAGGAAAAAAGTCCAATACATGAACAAATATATTGTTTTGAATTACAGCATTTCTCTAGGTCATATGTAACCCTGTTAAACTATACCACAAGTAAGCCTAAGAATAATTTTTATTTTTCCGTACTTAATGGGATTTCTTTAAAAATAGGAATATTGTACATGAGTTGGTCAAAAAATAATTGGTGAATATGGCAATGATGATGATGTACCTAGCATCTTATCTCCTCCAAGATTAAATGCCTCCTTTAAATGTTTGTATTTTATTCTTCATTTTGATTTTACTTTTTGCAGGATAAGTCATGGGCATAATTTGAACCGTTTTATAGCAAAAGAATTTGGTGACTGATCTTTACCAAGGCTTTCTCCCCACACTTCGTCTCATCATTTCTGTTAGCTTTTGTCATGGTATAAAATGCACTTGTTTACTGAGGCTTTTAGATAATTGTAATTTTATGTCTCCTGCTTAATAGTTTTATGTATAACTAGTACTTTATTGTTGCACGACATTCTTCCCTGCAGGATATATAGTAGGGTGATATATTCATCCTGTCTACATATCTGCCTTTCCATTCTGTGGGAATCTCTGCCAGAAGACAGTGTGCACTTGTCTATGAATGGATAAAGGGTGAAATTTATTTAGCTTCATAGCAATAGAATTAAATTATATTTCAGGCTTCCAGTTACGAGTTTGTATAGGCCTCATCTCTATAGCATTTGAGAAAATAAAATGTTTTATATAGTAATATTTTATATAACAGAGGCTTGCCCTTTCAAAAAATTTCAAAATATAATCACTTTGATGGAAAATTTTATTCTACTTATTTTATATTTCTATCATAAAATAAGGTTATTAAATATATTTGAAACTTCTTTTTTGATGACTCTGGGAAGGTATAGGAGAATATACATCAGGTCTCTAAAATAGGTTAGGGGCATCATTTATTGAGGTTGTAGGGAAGGCTGATTCATAGAAACTTGTCAGAAACTATGAGACCCAGGACATCATACCAGATGTGAAATCTTGTGTACTTGGTATGTATCTAGCACTTTGCTAGGCATTTTACTTATTATTTTTATTTCCATCTTGTTTTTTTTTCTTTTTTCCTTCCAGTTTTATTGAGATATAATGGACATACAACACTGTATAAGTTGAAGGTGTACAGCACAGTGATTTAATTTACATTCATCATGAAATTATAAGATTAGTGAATATCCATCATACCATATAGATACAAAATTAAAGACATAAGAAAAAAAAACTTTTTTCTTATGAGAACTCTTGGATTTACTCTTTTAACAACTTTCATATATAACATACAGCAATGTTAGTTACATTTATTATGTTTTACATTACATATCTTTTACTTGTTTATCTTATAACTGGAAGTTTGTACTATTTGACAACCTTCATCCAATTCCCCCTCCCCCATCCCCTCTCCATCTTGTTTTGAAAACATTTTAAAGTTCTAGGAAAATTAAAAGAATAATATAGTACAATGACCACCCTTCACCAGTTGGCAACATTTTACCACATTTTCTGTTGTCAAACCATTTGAAAGTAATGGTTCATACATTACTACATACATCATGATTCTGCATGCATAAATATTATCCTAAGTATTTCTTAAGAAAAAGGATATTTTCCTATATATTAGTAGCATGATTATCATTCTCCAATATGTAGTAGTGTCTCAATATTACCTAATTTTTAGTCCATGTTCACATTTTTCAAATTGTTCTCAATTTTTTAAAAAATTTGGTCCAGGATCCAATCAAGGGGCAAGCATTACATTTGTTCATGTGTCTTTAGTCTCCTTTAACCTAGAACAGCTGCCCTTACTCCCATGATGTTTGTCTTTCTTGACAGTGACATTTTTGATGAGTTGAGGCCAGTTGCTTTTTAAAGTATCTCGTATTTGGATGTAGCTTATGGTTTCTTCATGTGTATATTCATTTTGGCAAGAATACTACATTGGTGTTGATTTACACTTATTTTTGCACCACATCAGGAGAAATTATGTCTGTTTACTCCATTATTGAGGAAACTGTGTGATCGCTTGTTTAATGTGTTAACCATTAGATTTCCTCATTTTAAGGATGTGCATTTCTACCTGTAATTAAGAAGTAATCTCTTAGGTAATACTTTGAGATTGTGTATCAGTCTTTTTTCCCAATAATCCATTGGTATTTTATCTGAGTTCTAGTATTACATCTGTGTTCAGTATCTGAAATTTTTTTGCGAAGAAGTGCTTTATTCCCCCCAAATCTCAAGTTTGGTTAGGGAGAATTCTTTAATGTGGCTCCTGCGTGCTTTATGATATGTTCCATTTTTAAGCATTTACTCACTTTCCCATTTAAGCATTTACTCATTTTCTGGTAAAACAAAATGTTTTTCTTATACTTCCCCTGCACCGACCTGGAATTAGCCATTTCTCCAAGAACACTTGATAAAGGAATAGTATTTAGAAATTAATATCCGGACACTAGATATACTCATTGCTGCTTGAGTGTCATTTCTTCAAGTTACTTTAATGGATGGTTTTAGGATGACTATATTCTAAGAGTAAAAACAACTTCAAAGAACTCTTGAGCTGTATAGAAATGATTGTGCATTATGCTTGCTGCAATTCAAACCCAGCATTTATAGGGTTTTTCTTCACCTTTCCCATGCTGTATTTTTTTTTCCCAAAGTGAAACCCATATTTCCCAACTATCTTTGTGTATACTCATTTATAATACTCAAAGTATTTTCAGTATTAAAGACTTCTTTGCAGGGGCTACATAGAACTAAGGTTATATGGAACTATTAGGTAATTCTCTCCTTTTGTGATTTAAATCTTACTTATTGTGGGTAGGTATTAAGCCATCACTGAATTTTCTTTATACCTGCTCTGTGGTATTAGTACATCTCCAGGTATTTACCAGTGTTCTCCATACTTATGTATTTGGTGAGCAGATATCAACTGGGTTGGGAACGATTCTTCAAAGTTTTTTGGTCTACAACACAGTGTCTCCTCTGTAGACATTCAAAGAGCTAAGAACATCAAGTGCTTACTATCCAGAAGGAAGAGAGTTTCTGAGAGAAAAGCGCAGTAGGGGGGCTTCCCTGGTGGCGCAGTGGTTGAGAGTCCGCCTGCCGATGCAGGGGACACGGGTTCGTGCTCCGGTCCGGGAAGATCCCACATGCCGCAGAGCGGCTGGACCCGTGAGCCATGGCCGCTGAGCCTGCGCGTCCGGAGCCTGTGCTCCGCAACGGGAGAGGCCACAACAGTGAGAGGCCCGCGTACCGCTAAAAAAAAAAAAAAAAAAAACAAAAAGCTCAGTAGGATGCAGAGCTGAACGTTATGAAGGCCTGGAGAAGAAAGGGACAGTGAATTCAGCTGTGCTTGTAAGTGAGCAGATGTGAGGGATTTGGAGGCTCTGTGGCTTGTTTCAGCAACCCTGGAGAATGATCTTTTCCACACTATTAGGTTGGAAAGACACTGAGCTTCTTTTTGGTTCAAAATTTGACTGCAATGAATCATATTTCACAGGCTTGTAATAGCATAAAATGCTTCTAAAAGGCTGAAAGCCAGGGCTTTCCTAAGAACTTGACAAGCAGAGCAATCTCAGAGACTGTGTTAACCACTATCTGACTGTAGAGGAGAACCAAACATATAAATGACATTTTGAAGAACTTAGGAAATATCAGTAACTAGCTTAAATAACTTTTTTAAACTAATTAAGGTGGTTATTATTTTTTAACATTTACTATGTTGGAGATATGTGATTTTATCTAACCTAGATTACAAATTAAATGTTATTAATCCTGTTTTGTAAATGTGGATACTGATGATCAGAGAGGTTCAGCAAGTTTTGTAAGGTCACACAGCTAATAATGGCACAGATTAAATCTGAATTTAACATTATCTGACTTCAAACCCCATGACTTCTCCACCATACTCACTGATTGTTCTTTAGAATAGAGAAGTATCTCTGTGCAAAGCCCACTGATGTTTACTTCCTCTATGATAACTTATACATATAGTTCATTATTTATAAAAGGATCAAAGTAAACTGAGTATCCATTTATCCAGCAAATAAGCATAATGAACTTTAAAAGACAGAGAGAACACAGAGTTCAGCGAATCATAGGGTAGGAAATCCCTGCTTTTTTTTTTTTCGTATTTTTGGTTTGCCTTGAATTTATCGTGATACTAACAGCTAGTTATGGAATCTGATTTTAGTTGTATTAAGATAGCTCTCAGATTTTTGTGTGATGTTCCTCCTTACTCATTCAGCACTTATACTAGGCACTGTACTAATTACTTTGTATAAATTAACTCATTAACCTCACAGCAAATCTGTAATATGTGAATTATTATTTCCAGTTTACATATGAGGAAACTGAGGCGTGGTGAAGTTAAATGACTTTCTATCAAATAGCACTGTAAGTATCTGATCCTGTGCTCTTTACTTCTCATTTTATACAGCCCTCCTCTGTGAGATTTTACTGCTTTCTGGTCAATATAATTTTTTAAAAATTGCTATTCTTTTAAAAATGGGAAGTTGCATTGTATAATTAGATGATTCAAAGTACTTATTTTCAAATATATACTCTTAGCTGTGATCTGAATCAAAATATTATGATAATTTGGGAAGATAAAAGAGGCAAAAAATTCATTTTGTTTCTGGACAGTAGTTCAAATCAGATACATTGGTTTATGATATATTACTCTATTGAATCATACTACTCTGTTCTATCAACAAAGATTCATAATTTGTCTACTCTCTGCCTGGCACTGCTCTAGGCCCTGGAAAGGAGGAAAGCAGATAAAACACCTTCCCTCATGGAGCTTACACACTTGTATGTTGTGTAACACTGATCTATAAGCAAGAAACCTGGAGATTCAGTAGATGTGATTTAGTCTTGATGTGGGTGTTGACGTGGAGCTTTTTAGGTTATAGGTATTGACCCAAAGAAATTACACAACTGACCTCTAAAGGGGACTCTCTTTTAAATTATTTACTCTAATTAGAAAAAAGGATTTAACACCCCTTGAAATACATTGATAAGCTCTGACAATACTTCCTATCACTATATTCAAGGTATCATGGTTGTACCTTGCCAAAAATCATAAAAAGTCTGAGATTTTGCCTTCTTGCAAGCAAACATGTTGGCCTGCCACAGTTTCATACATGATGGTAGAAGATCAAGACTTCTGGGTTGGAGACAAAGTGCTTTATGACTGGCAAACAGCAAGCAGCATGACCTTTATGTTCACATCCGTTCCCTGTGCCTCCCAAGTCCCGTGGGGGCCATAGGGAAGCAGCCCCAGGAGGAGGAGTGATGGATTTTCATTACAGTCAAGGGATCTTGAGTTTAAGAAATTCGATGATCCTCTAGAAGAGATAGCAAGCTGCATATGACCCAGAGGGAATTATTTCTTTATTATACTGGACAGTAAAAAAAAATCCTGCCCCAGAGGGGAGAGAGACACTATCTCTATCTTCCAGGGTTGACTGATATACAAATGTCTTTAAATACTTAATCTTCAAGAGAGGAAATCAGTGTTTATGCCCACAAAATGAGCAGAAATGAAAGTGATCCATAGAGAATTGTCTTCCAATATTTCCCTCTCTGTATTACCAGTTTGTCATGACTTGAAAATGACCTATCACTAAAAGTAATTACTTGTATATATTACATATAGGCAAGAATGACATATTTAGATCATGTATGTGATGGGATTGGTCATCATGTGTCTAATTTACAGGTGAGGAAAGAGAGGCTCATAGAGACACATTTATGACTCATCCCATATTTAATAAATCTCAATGCCAGGATTTAATCCCAGATGTTTTCAATAATCAAAAGAACTCAATATCCAGGATGTAAATATATCCCTGCAATCTCTAGCATAAATAGAACGGTTCGGTGCTGCAAAACAAGGCTTTCAAAATTTCATGTCATTGTGACATCCACATCTATTTGACATTCACCAACATCATCAGCTTTCACCTGAGGAAAACTTTCCATTATGTAGTTCAGTCTATTGAAAATGTGCTGGCATGAACCTCCTCTCACAGCTTCTTAGAGAAACTGGTGCAGTTCTGGGCTCTATGCAGCTAGAAAGGTGGTCTCTTCAGGGCAACTCGCTGATGGACATTTTAGCCCTAGAGTTGTAAATGTGTTTAGATTAGAGACAGCTACAATTCATTCAAGAGTCGTAGATCAAAGCAGGACGTAATAACATCTTGTGGGTGTTGTGGAAGAAGAGCTTTTTTTTTTTCAACACAATAAGGTTTATTTTGTAGAGTTTAGTAAACATTTAAGTGTCATTAGTGAGCATATCAGTGTTACTTTAAATATCAATATATCAACTGGGAGCAGTTCAATATAATATTTACGGCCATCACAAATAAACTTTTAGAAATTTTTTGTGTGTGAATTCTTTTTTTTTTAATTAATTAATTTATTTATTTATTTTGGCTGCACTGAGTCTTCATTGCTGCATGTGGGCTTTCTCTAGTTGCGGCGAGCGGGGGCTACTCTTTGTTGCGGTGTGTGGGCTTCTCATTGTGGTGGCTTCTCTTGTTGTGGAGCACGAGCTCTAGGCGTGCAGGCTTCAGTAGTTGTGGCTCTCAGGTTCCAAAGTGCAGGCTCAGTAGTTGCAGCGCGTGGGTTCAGTATTTGTGGCTCTCGGGCTCGAAAGCGCAGGCTCAGTAGTTGTGGTGCACGGGCTTAGTTGCTCTGCAGCATGTGGGATCTTCCCGGATCAGGGATCGAACCCATGTCCCCTACACTGGCAGGCGGATTCTTAACCACTGTGCCACCAGGGAAGTCCCTGTGTGTGAATTCTTAAATCTCCCTTTTCCAGCTGACCAAAATTCATGCAATTATATATTTGAATTAATGAAGACCATGAAAGCACTGTGACAGAATAATTATCTTTAATTATACTAATTACATAAATGGATAAAAATTGATGATTAGGGCATTACTCTGTGAAAATAATAGCTTTATATTAATGATTGGATCTTCCTGCAACTTATCTTCACCATCCCCCCTACTTCTTATAACCTACATTTGACATCTAAAAGTTTAAGGAAAACTTTGAACTAAAAGTCCTCCAAATATACCCTGAGTTTCTATGCTTTTTTGAATTCACTAAGATGACTCAGGTTGCCAGATTTAGCAAATAAGAATACAGAGCCCTCAGTTAAACTTGAATTTCAGATGAACAGTGAATAAGCTTTGTAGTATAAATAAGTCCCAAATATTGCAACATTAGAGATGATTCCTGTAAGGCGATACACTCAGTAACTGTTGGTTGGATGTGTTTTTAGAGGATATATATAACTAGTACTCTATCTACTATCCCCACAGAACATAGGAAGCGTTTACAAATTTTATTGAAATTTGAGTTAGTCCCACAGGTAAATATTTATTGTTTAACTTTCAGCTATAAAAATAATTTGCCAGTCGCACACTACAAACAGGTTAAATGAGGGTTACATGTCATTCTCTGGTTATGAAATCCACTCCTAACATTTTTTGTTAAATGATGTTTGTATTCTAGTGCATACATTATTAAGGCCAGCAAATGCATCTGAGGATATATACTTTCCCCCAATCTAGTTTTAAAAGAAGGACAGGTATTTTCATGATTTTCATTGATTAACACAAGTTAAATCCCCACAAGTCTTTATCAAACAGCAGTTCTTCCATCGTGTTGTTAATTGACAGTGTCTTTGAATTATTTATCAAATAGTATTATTTAGTGATTTCCTCCTTTATTTACTTACTGAGTATAAATGAATATGCAGGGATTACCTTATCCCTATCATGCTCTGGTTATTCGGTGAAGCTAACAAAGCCACAAGTAATATCATTATTTCTGGGCATAAGGATGATTTGTTTGCATATGGGGTCTGAAATCTTGAAACACAAAACTATACATCTCCCCCTCAATTTGAGAGCAGTTGTGCTTGTCTTGAAAAGAGAAGTTAAACTCGATGCATTGTGCAATGAAAATATACTTGAAACTCTACTGCACACTTTAAAACGCCACTTAAGAGCTAATGATTTTCTTAGAAAAATGTTTCTAATTACAAGTTTTTAAATAAAAAGGAGATTTGTCCCAGAGTCAAGTCTTCATGACTGCTTTGCTCTTTTGATCCTGGGACCTGGCCCTCATTGTGGAGTTCTAACCTTTCTGCCTTTTAAAATAGCCCTGAAGCAGTTGTATTAAGACGTCTTTGTGGACTTTCACTAATGTGAGTTTAAATACTGTGGTGTCCTTTATGAAGGAGAGTTGACACACTTCCAAAGCTGTCACAACTGGTCCGATTCATAAGGGATTAATTGGCCATGGATGCTTGTGAGCTGAAATACTGTCACAGCGGCTGTAGATCTGTCACTTTGATACACAAGGTAATCAAGTTCAGTTAACATTCCGGACTCTCCCAGAATGTTAACAGCTTACCTGTTACCTTCTTAAGCAAGAAGTCATTAGAGGCTGTTTACTCCATGTCATGTGGAAGAGCATAGTCTGGACTTTTAGTTAAAGATCATTTGATATTTTGTGGGATAAACTTCGTTTCCAAAACTGTACTAAAATATAAAATATACTCTGGTTGTCTTGAGACTGACTGCAAAGGGAAATGAAGCTTTAAGAACCTACGCTTCAGAAAACAACCTCAAACAGAAAAATAAAATAGAATTTTTTCTAAGTTCTTTTTTACTTTTTTTCTTTTTTTGGTAAGGGTTCAAACAATCAGAAAAAAATAGTTTACTTTTCACTTGTCTCCAGTTTTCTTCCCGGAGGCAACCTGGTTTCTCAGGTATGAAATCCTTCTAGAACACTTACTGTTCATTTACAAATAGAGTTTTACATACACACACACAGAAATAGATCTATGTATTTTTTTATGTGAATGTGATTATAGTATACTTTTTTGGGCAGCATTTTGGTTGTCAGTACATGTAAATATACAGTCTTCTAACAGATGCATAATATTCCCCAAAGAGGTGTACTTTAATTTTTAAAAATACTAATTGCATTTCAACTGTAAAAATTTTTTCTAAGCAAATAAAGAAATGAGAAATAAATTATTTAATGTCTAGGTTAGTTATCTGAAATATTATTTGCCTGTGCACCTATCACATATTTTAATGTGTAAGGCAGAGTTTTACTGTGGCATTGCACAATGTCCAAGGCACTGAATTTTTAATATGAAATTTCACACTTTGATTGGTATCCTAGATTTCTCAGGAATGATTAAACTTCTAACTGGATACCACTTGAGAATATTTGTCTGTGGCTTCTGTCCTTAGCAGTAATTGTCTTATGTTAGGAAATTATTGAAGAGAGGGGAGAATGCTAAAACCTATAAAGTGATCAGACAAGAAGCTGACTTGGCTGAAAAAGGAATTTCAGCACTTACAATGGAGTTGAGGAATATGGGCAATCCCAAAGTGCAGGGAGGAAGCTGTGAGGACTGCCAAAGGATTCCTGAGACTAACCCCCATGGGTGTCACTTGCTTAAGCACCACACCGTACAGGAAGAACTTATTACACGACGTTGGCACATATTCTACATACAAGCTTTTGTAAGCCAGGTGAATGACTGTATATGCTTCTGTAAAGTTAGCATATCCGAATATGTGCATAGGGAGAGAAATAAACACAGTTACACTTTATCAGCCATATAAGTAAAAAAAAGTAGCTACAGTAAACAATCATGTAGAAAAAAATTAAAGCTATTGGATTTTAAATTTCTAAAATCTTTAAATGGAACATATAATTGACTTATGAAATTTTGTTATCATTGTATTTAGACTCTTGTTAGTAATGAAGAATCCTAGTAGTTTCTTATTACTCCTAATGTGAAAAATCAGCTGGGCATTCAATATGTTTAAAAACAATTCAATTTGGAACACCTGTACTATAATAAATTGAAGAATTTAAGACAATATATAAAACTGTTGTGTGAAAACAATAACAAAGTTACTGGAAGTGGGCATAATGGGATATATAGAAATATTTCTATATACTCCATAGAAAGAGAACATTCCTAGAGTTACCGGGAGAATCGACACTTTTAAAGCATCTTCACACTTAAATCAAATTTAACATGTTTAAAGCAATTAGTATGGAAAGTTTTAGTTGTATTTGCTTACTAAATTGTGATTTCCATATTACAGTTACCACTCAGTTGATAGATCCTTATAAATGGGCACATATGTTCATAAAATAATAGTAAAATCAAATCTGTGACCGTTTGCTAGGGATCTTAAGGTTTATTAACAAAATGATATTTATTTTTAGGTTCTGATTATGTTTTGACATGCAGTTGTTTTAGCTGGTTAGTATTGTTATGGAACCAAAAGTATACTTCATTCTCTCTATTGTACTCAAAACAGAGGTTGGTCTGGAAAGTTATTTCTGCCACATTTTTATGTAACAGGCAATGACTGTTTAATTTTAAAGAAAAGATTTGCAAGAGCCCAGACTACTCTGAGATATATATTCCATGAACCCTCAGGTGTAAGTGGAGAAGAAGAAAGAATGTCTATACTGGTTCCATCCATACCTCTCTTTCAGAAAGCCAGGCAGCCCTGGAAGTAGCCTAAAAAAATGGTGGCACCTGGATAGAAAGAGCTATAGTTGAAAAAGCAGATGACATAATGAATTGGTTGGTGAGTTAAGTGCAGAAGGAGAGAAAGACTTAGATGTGCTTGGGACATGTGGATATTTCCAGAAGTAATTCCATTATCTCAAACAGATAAAGTAAATATTCTGCAATTTTACAAGTTTGTAATAGCAACATTTTGTTGGAGTGTTATACTTAACCAGTGTGATACTCTTTATTCTCAGCTTTTTACAACTTGTGAGATTTCATGAAATAGTATTAACATCAGAACAATTCCAGATACATCTCCTGAATGTTGAAAAAGTATATTAGTTATGTTTTCACCCATCTGAGTCAAAGGTTTATTATTTTTGAACACAAAGGATAATTCTTTCCATCACCATTTACTGATCACCTTGCATATGTAGACAATGAAGACAGCTCTGAGAATAAAGAAAATGAATTAGACAAATGACTAGAGTAGAGACATAGGTAGTATTGTGAGAAAGGAGAAAGCAGCATGTGGAAGGCCTCTGAAAGTTGGCTCTTCAACTACAATAATTTCTAATAGAATCTTGCATGCCTATCACAACTTAGTCCAGCCTGTATGTCTCTCACAGTGATGCCAGTCTCCACAGATAAATAGTTACTAAAATATGACCATGAGAAACTCCTTTCTGAATAGTTAGGTCAGAGTTTAATTCTTCTTAGTAAAATTATCTTAGAATTTATGTGATGATTTTCCTTGACCTACACATTTATGTGATTATCTTGAGCTTGGTCTTAATGCACTAAAATGGAATTATCCTGAATTTGCCCCCAGTGTAATGTTCATCTCCTTTTTTCTCTCTTATTTATGCCCTATACATTGCAGAGTACCTGTTTTCCATGTCTGTAGAGGACACAGACTGCATCTGTAATTTTGTTTGTAAAGCATTCATCCCAGTTATGTGTAGTCAGGGCCCTTGGCAGAGCTATATTGCAGATGAATTTTACTAACAGAGGTCATGGACCTGATGTAGAAGTTTCTGTGAACCTCATTCAATACTAAATTATTCCTTTGTGTATATTTTCCTGCATGGTCCTATCACTTACGAATAAGGGCTTATCAAGAGTCATTACTCTTAGAAATTGAGGGCTTAAAAATTGCTGTTAAGAGCGTATAACAAGAAGACTCTCACAGACAGTTATAAAATATTGTTCCTTTGCACTTCTTGCTTGTGAGGAGACATGTGAACCTTCCCAAGAGTTTTATGAAAAAAGTAGGGAACACTTAAAAAAGCCAATCAGTAGAGCTACTTAATTGTTCATTTGGATTTATGCCCCCAAATAGAAAGTGCAGTTTAATGTGAAAATCAGTACATGGTAGAGATCACCAAAACCATAGCCACAAACGAACAGCAACCTAGTTTTTTTTTTTTTTAATCAGTTCAAACAACAGTTTGAATTCTATTATACTGAATCCATCCAAAGAAAGATTTTGAAAAAAAATGAGTCAATGGTACAAGTGAGACAAGACCAAACAAAAAATGCAGGAAATATATTCTCAAATGTACTTTGAATTGTGAATAAGACATAGAAACATTAAAACTCATTTTGAGATCCAACATGGTATTAAGGTTTATAAATGTAAATTTCTTAAATGCAATCTTTGAGTATTCGGCAATTGAAGAACTGTAGCTCAAAAACTCTTGACTAATAATTCTTTCTACCAGTATTTATTGGACACCTATAATGTGCCAGACATTATTCTCGATTTCTAGAGTGCATCTGTAAATAAAACAAAGAAACTCCCCCTCATGGAACTTAGATTTAATGGAAGGAGAGATAAAAAAATAAGCAATATATATTATATAGCATTATATATAATATATATATATAATGTTAATTGTGGTATCTGTTATGAAAAAAAAGTGTGGAGCAAGTTAAAACAATCAGTAATGACAGTGGTGAGAAGGGGAAGGTTGTAATTCTACGTGGGGTAACCACTGCAGCCCTCATTGGGACCTGTTGTTTGCAATATTAGAAGTACATGAGGGTCTTCTTAAAGTCATATATTTGTCAAGGGGATATAAGGGTAATCAGATTTAGCTATTGGCCAGAACTACTTCTTTCTCTCTTTGAGGCCCCTAAGATATAATCAAGGACAGAATGTCAGTTATATTAGCTAGAACTGTGGCTTCAAAATTTAATACAGAACTCTATTGACATGAGCTGATCTCAGAAAAAAAAAAAGTTTCCCCTATGTTAGGTCATCCTGGATGGAAAGTGTAGATAAGGTCTGCTTCATCTATTTCTGTTTTGAAGATAACCAGCCTTAGAGCAGCCCATTTGTATGCAAGGACAGTGCACTCATGTGTATGTCTTCCTGTACCAGAGCAGCACACATACCGGGGGAAGTGATTGCCCCATTGCAGCTGGTACAAGTTGTCTGCCTTGAACCTCTCCATCTGGAACCATAAAGCCAGGCTTAGCTCTCACTCAGTGGCAAGAGAGAGAAAGAGAGACCACTCAGACAATGAGTCCTCTCTACTTTTTCACTTTGGATCATGAGAAGAAGGAAGCCATACAAACGGCACATCCCATTCTGGTGCTCCACTAACTGTGGACTCATTCTGATATTCTGTAATTTTATCAGCCAGACCAGGGAGTGGACTAAGGGAGTGGAGCATCATATTCCAGGAATCTGACTTATTTCAAAATGATATGGTAAGGAGTGAGGGCCTTGAGATTCCTCGAAAGTGAGGAAATAAAAACAGTGTACGCAGTGTACAATGTATGTAGTGTATGCATATTTGAAAACAAGTTTTCTTGAAAGCTACTGCAGTGTCTCTCACAAACAATATATAGTAAATCTCTTTACCTTGTTTTTATTCTTTGTGTTTGAATTTTTTATTTTATTTTATTTTTTTTACTTTGGCTCCTCTCCTTGTAGCAAAACACTGACAGCAGTTCCACCATATCCTAAAATCCCCTAAGATTTTAAATGCTTGGCCCACCTCAGAACCAGTGCCTCTTCTCAGGCAATACTGCACCTGAACTCCTCAAGTGGATCAGACCTTCCCAAACTGCACAGCTACTATTAAATGGTAAAGGGGGGGTGGGGGACGGGAATTGAGGAACTAACTGTAGACCAAACTGTCCATCTCTGTAACTAAGGGAAACAGAATAGTCTAGATCCTAACATATGTACTGTGTAAATGTTATGTGTGATTTTTATATCAGTTAGATTACAGTGCTTATTGTGGTATTTATGATTTTATTACCATTATGTTCAATATATAATAAATAATTGGCTTTACTTTTTACCAGAATATAGATGTCAAAAATACTCCAGATCCCACTGGTAAATGGACTAGTAAATGTTTTTTTCTAATGAATCCTACTACTGATTCCATTCTTTTAATTGCATAGTGCTACTTTAGGAAGTAACCGACTTTTAAATTTTCTTTATAAAATACATGTCATGTGAAAATTCACCAAAATACCTGGAGAGAGAAAACGTGTCCCTCTCTATCACTCATCTGCTCACACTTTTTATTGATGATTTTAAACAAGATATTAAGAACAATACATTGAAAATGTATTTACTTAAAGATAGGCTCATACCAAGAAAAATATCTTAGAATCTGTTAATTTTTCTTACTTTTATGTCCAATTTAAAAAGGAGAATTGCACATTTGATAACAATAGCAGATTTCATATTTAGTAAAGAAATGTCATTAATTTAGTTTGTGATGATGCTTCAATAGAAACTCCTGCTATTAACCATGTCAGCCTGATTACTTTCTGACTGCAGTTTTCAATTAGACATAATCTGTTCTATTCATACAAAGGGAGGGAAAGAGAAAAGAATTCAGTTAACAAACCGTGAACTTGAATAGGCACTTATAGTAATGCACATTTTGCAAGGCTGTTTTACTTTGTATGGAAGTGATTCTTCTTGATTTAAATAAATGTAGCTAACTTGATTAAAGGTGTTGCCTGGAGATAGAATCTTTTACGGTGCTTTCAGTATTCTAGTGTATAATCAGATGAGCTTTTACTCACGTTGCATCATGGCATTACTAAATCCCTGTCTTCTTTCTTGTTTAATGTGTTTTAAAGTCTTAAAAAAATAAGATTCTTGAAAGCTACGTTGATAAATATTCTACAATGGCAAGAAAATGAATGTCTGAGATCTCCCATAATAATAAGAGTGAGAAATAAAGACAGCTCTCTCCCTAGTTCCTTAGAGAGAAAGCTCTTACATTTCTACCTATTGAGGGAGAAATGGGAGGAAAATTGTCCTCTGTTTGCTCCAGCAAAGTAAATCTTAATCAGCTCCCCTACTCCACTAGATTCTAAAGGTATTTTTTTGTATTCTCTCTCCATTAAAATAAATATTTCTGTGGATTTTTAATATGTGAAAACTTTTAGATGACATCACAATATTAAAAATTACTTTTTCACCTGGGCCTAAAAGTAGCACTGCTTTCTCAGGACAGGAAAGAGGAAAGCAGTCTTTTTAGTTTATCTTATTTAATGATTTAATCTTATTTAATTATTTTATTATCTTATCTCTGCTTACCCTTCTTCCTCCCAGATGTAAAATGTCCTCCTTCAATCATACATCAAAAGGCATTATACATATCAATTTACTTTACTCAATTTAATTCACTTGAATTAATAATTTCAACTATTGGGAGTAAGAAACAATCTTAAAGTTTTCTGTCTTCATAACGTAATTCTCCCAATTTGTTGTTTTTTTTCTAATTTATTTTGACTTCCTTTCTAACAAGTAGCTTGAGTGATAAACTTTAATAATACTTATCATACTTAGATTTCACAGATATATTGATTCAACAAAACAATGTGTATCTTGGATTTTTGTACATGATGTTCTTCATTCAGTTTGCCATTTTGGATTTAAATAGTGTTACTTACGTTGAGATTTTAACCGTAAAAATGTGTATAGGTAATATTTAAAGAATTCTTTTTACCAGTGGAGGCAAATCACAGACTTTGGGCAAAGATAATAAAATCTTAGTTTTTTCATTCTAAATCTTGCCTCTGATTTTATAAAATACACTTTTTTTTACTTATTTTTTTCTGTTTATTTCTTTGCTATGGTGACAATTCTATTAAGCATGGGAGAGATATTTACCCAGTAAATTATCTGAACCTGGACAAATTGCATTTAAAATCTGTCCTACAAAAGCCATCATCATCCAAAAAAGTTTTGGTATTGCAGTGACACAGAACTGAATTTTCCAAATAAAACACTTCCAGCATGATAGTTCTCTGCGGGTAGGAACCCTACATTTGTTATTTGTTATTTGATTGTTATTACATTGATGTACTTTGACCAAAAGCCACACACACATACACATGCACACACACACACACACACACACACACACATACTCACCAGTGGAGTGCTCATCCTAGAAGCTGTAGTAGTGAATTTGGGAGTATTTCCATTTGCAATTTAAAAAGTGACTTCTCTTGCTGGTTAACAGTGTGTTGGGAATTATAGTGGCAGAAGTAATATTACAATGTTAACGTTATGTTTTTTTAAGAAACATTTCAATTAAAAAACTTTTCCTTATTTGATGAAACTTTCTGCTCTCACTAAGAACAAAATTAGAGTGAGGAACATATAGGACCATTGGAAGATTTTCATCATATCCACATTTATTGCCGAAGAAATCAGGCAGAGAACACTGTAACCATTTTGACCTGATTGCAGCATGGTTGGTTCATTTTGGTTTTAACATCATCAGTTGGGTAACAGAGTAAATCGCATAGTAATAATAAATCAGACAGGTTTAGCTTTCTTATTTTGTAATGATAAATATAATCTAGGTTTTAAAGAGCGTAGGCTTATTGGCAAATTAAATATAATTTAATATTATAAATACAAGATTAATTTAATGACCTGAAGTATTATAATAAATTGGATGGAAGTTAGATGAAAAGAAGTCAGCCTAATTGTTGTGTATGAAATCCTACCCAAATTTTTCACTTTTATATGTAAAATGTGGTATATATATTTATATATATATATATATATATACACATAAAATTTATTTTCTGGAATTCGGATACATTATTTAACCGACTCCAGCTTCCATTAAATCATTTGTAAAATGGGTAAAATAACACTACGTACCTCATAAACTGCTGTGAAGATTATATAAAATAAAAGCATGTCAGGATCATAACACAGCACCAAACACACCGTAAATAGATATCACAATCGACTTTATTGCTGGGGTTAAACATGCACCGCTTTAAAATAGTCACTTAATTTTGTTTAGATTTCTTACTCATAGGTTATTCTTTTTCTCGAGGAAGCATCCCTTGCCCCTTTTAGCTTTTGCTAAAGATCTTTTTTGGTGGTCTCTTTTACGTATTTCCAGATAGAGAAACATGCATAAACATTTTAATGCATTTCCAAGGAGTGTATTGAAAAAGCTGAGTCAAATTTTCCTGAGGAGTCCTTATGGTTCACAATGAATAAGTCTGGGGCATAGCTGAGCTGAAATTCTCACTCAGCTACTTAAACATTTTTAGCCAATTTTTCAGAGCCTAAATGGTAGGAGTCAGGTGAAACTCCCAATCTGTTTCCTTGTCAATCCAAGCCACCATATTGCCTCTGGGGATAAAGAATTTTGAGATTGTGCAATACAGTATGTAAAAGCTTGGACATTGAATTCAGTTAAACCAGGGTTTGAATTTTGCCGCTGGACCTTCTACTTAAAATTCAGATTCTTCAACTATAAGATGGAGATAATTATTACTACCTCAAAAAGCTGTTATGGAGACTAAATGAAGTAATATGTGTAAAGACTGTAGCTCAGTGATATATTAGAAGATCTTCATACATGGGATTCACTATTCATAAAGCTTGGGGATATGAGAAGCACTTGAAAAATGTATGTAACACCTCCATGCCATGTACTGTTTGGAGACCAGAGTCCTGGAAGGTGTTTGTCATGGGTTTCTATCTTTTTAAACACAATAATAATATATCAGTATTTGAACATCCAAAAAGTGTCATGTGCCCTCTCCCTCTATCATGAATAACACAGATAATTCAGTCTTAATGGGTTTTTTAATTGAAATATATAATTTATATATATTATATATATAATTTATATATATAAATATAATATAAATAAATAAATAATATAATATAAAATATATAATTGATTTACAATGTTGATTGTATTTAATTGAAATGAAATATTGTATTTAATTGAAATATAGTTGATTTACAATGTTAGTCTCAGGTGTACAGAAAATTGAATCAGTTATACATATATGTTATAAATTTTCTCAATTATAAAAACAGTAACACAAAAAATTTGTTACTGTTTTTTCAATTGAGAAAATTTATAACTAATACATTAATTCAAAAACAATTCAAAATTGAATTTTTCTCCTTATTTATCACACACTTCTACCTACATTAGAATAAAAGTAATTACGTGTTCAGGGATAGAGTATATTGTTAGAATTCTCTGTGTGTGTGTGTGTGAGCGCACGCGTGTGTGTTTGCCTCTCTCTGTTTTGTTATGTGTACTAGCTTTGTCAACTGTATTGTTGAAGGCTGCAGAAAATATGGCCAAGGCTACCAATAGCTCTAGAGTTTTAAATCTTAAAGTTTTAGTTGCTGTATAAGGGTGGCTAGATGCACTCACTGAGTTCCAGGTTCTGACATCCTGGGGACAGGGGATAAGTGTTCATCATGGGACTCAGAAGCTCTGGCTGTATTCAGGTACACAGGTCCTAACAAGGTGGCTCAGTGAGAAAGTAATTCCCAGGTGGAGTATCTTCAGCTGGGCAGAAAGTACCTAAACTACAAAAAGAAACCAAATATATGGTCTTATCCTTATTGAAACAGCACTCATAAAAGAGACATATCAAAAATAAAAATGAGCATCAGTCAGATTCAGTGCATAACTTGTTTCTAGGAAAACTCTTTGGCCCTCTAGGGAATAAATTATATGAGGTATGAACCCTCAAATCGTTGAACTCATTTCATGAAGATTTCACTAATGAAGTCACAGCTGAACTTTTGAATCAGTGGTGTAGGATGTAAAGTGATGGATACTTATATTGAGAAAAGTATATCTGGATTCACCTGTCTTCATTTCAAAGGAAGTTGCTTTTCTTTAAAAAATTATTCTTTGATATATACAAAAATTCCGTGTACTATTTTAAGTTTAAATGGTTTATGTTTGGGGAGTTAGAATTCACAGTACGATGCTGTTCAATTTTGAAATAAGTGAGAGTGTGTTTTTTTAGCATGTGTGATATCCATTCCATTTACTGTGTAATAAATTGACTATCCTTTATGCTAGAAGTGTTTCTATACTTCTTAATCTTAATTTGGAAGGTAGGCTTATTCATTCCATTTATATTTACCTATGAAGACTATGGTTAAAAGAGGGAAGGAAGTAAAAGACTAAATGAGAGAATATGAATATTTTGATATTGTCTTCATGTAGGTACCAAGTAACTTTAATTCAGTACTAAACACTGTATTGTTATTCACTACTAATGCAGTATTTGACTTGTCTATTATTATTGGTTAAGCTTATCAGCTATTTTAAATTTTTATTCATGTCATGAAAGTTAAGCATAATAAGTAAAAGACATTTTTAAGGAAAAGTGAGCAATCTACTTACCCTTTGTGAAACTTGAAAAATGTATATCTATAAAATATACTTGGATGTGGGTTTGGGGATGTGGGGAAGGTGGGTGTTAAGGCACTTCTAATACTGTGCTTAATGAGATAACTGGTCCTAGTCATCTGCCTATTGCCATAAAAAGAATGCATGAGTAGTCACATCATTAACATGAAATCATTGTATTAATAGAGATTTCTAAATGTCTATCAGAATGTAGAATTTTTCCATCTGCATATACTTTATTAAAATAAGTTTTTGACAGAGAAAAAAAATTTGTATATAAAATTTCTGAAGAATCAAAGATGAGAATAGAAAGGCCATATTTAAAATTCTACTGAAACTAAATTTCCATTACTTTAAAAAATCTCTAAATTTCAGTACCTCATTGAATGGAATCTCTATTATGCTGATGACTTTTTAAGGTTTGATACTGTATGAATAACCTTATGGAAAAGAGGCATATGGTGGGAGGGGACCTTCAAGATGGCGGAGGATTAAGACGTGGAGATCACCCTCCTCCCCACAAATACATCTACGTGGAACAGCTCCTACAGAACACCTACTGAATGCTGGCAGAGGACCTCAGACTTCCCAAAAGGCAAGAAAATTGCCACATACCTGTGTAGGGCAAAAGAAAAAAGAAAAAGACAAAAGAATAGGGACAGGACCTACACCTCTGGGAGGGAGCTGTGAAGGAGGAAAAGTTTCCACACACTAGGAATCCCCTTCACTAGCAGAGACAGGGAAGTGGGCGGGGGGCAAGCTTCAGAGCCATGGAGGAGAGCACAGCAACAGGGGTGCAGAAGGCAAAGCGGAGAGATTCCCGCACAGAGGATCGGTGCCGACCAGCACTCACCAGCCTGAGAGGCTTGTCTTCTCACCCGCCAGGGGCTGGGAGTAGACACCAGGGAGAAGACTGGGGTTGGCTGTGTGAACACAGCCTGAAGGGGGCTAGTGCGCCACAGCTAGCCAGGAAGGAGTCGGGGAAAGTCTAGACCTGCCGAAGAGGCAAGAGACCATTGTTTCAGGATGCGTGAGGAGAGGGGATTCCTTCCCTGTCTGCCCACAGAAAGCAGAGCACCACCTAAATGACCTCCAGATATGGGTGCTCATTGGCTATCAGCTCAGACTCCAGAGATGGGCATGAAATGCTAAGGCTGCTGCTGCAGCCACCAGGAATCCTGTATGCAAGCACAGGTCACTATGTACATGCCTGGGAGCCTGTGCAACACGCCACTACCAGGGTCCCATGATCCAGGGATAACTTCCCAGGAGAACAAACAGTGTGCCTCAGGCTGTTTTCACTTCATGCTGGCCTCTGCCAGCACAGGCTGGCCCTGCATTCCAATTATAACTACCTAACCACTCCCACCCCCACCCCCCACACCATGGCATGAGTGAGCCAGAGCCCCCTACTCAGCTGCTGCTTTAACCCTGCCCTGTCTGGGCAGGAATACATGCCTGAGGGTGACCTACACGCAAAGGTGGGGCCAAATCCAAAGCTGAACCCATGAACTGTGGAAACAAAGAAGAGAAAGGGAAATCTCTCCCAGCAGCCTCAGGAGCAGTGGATTAAATCTCCACATTCAACTTGATGTACCCTGCATCTGTGGAATACCTGAATAGACAATGAATCAACCCAATATTGAGGTAGTGGACTTTGGGAGCAACTGTAGACTTTGGGTTTGCTGGCTGCACCTGATTTGTTTCTGATTTTTATGCTTACCTTAGTGTATGTTTTAGTGCTTGTTATCATTGGTGGATTTGTTTATTGGTTTGGTTGCTCTTCTGGTTTTTTTTTTTTTTTTCTTCTATTTTAATAATTTTTATTTATTTTTTTCTTTCTTTTTTTTCTCCCTTTTCTTCTGAGACGTGTGGCTGATACGGTCTTGGTGCTCTGCCCTGCTGTCAGGCCTGAGCCTCTGAGGTGGGAGAGCCGAGTTCAGGACATTGGCCCACAGAGACCTCCCAGCCCAATGTAATATCAATTGGCGAGAGCTCTCCCAGAGATCTCTGTCTCAATGCTAAGACCCAGCTCCACCCAACAGCCAGCAAGCTCCAGTGCTGGGCACCCCATGCCAATCACATAGCAAGACAGGAACACAACTTCACCCATTAGCAGAGAGGCTGCCTAAAATCATACTAAGTTCACAGACACCACAAATCACATCACCAGATGCGGCCCTGACCCCCAGAAAGACAAGGTCAAGCCCCACCCACCAGAACACAGTCACCAGTCCCTTCCACCAGGAAGCCTACACAAGCCACTGAACCACCCTCACCCACTGGGTGCAGACACCAGAAACAATGGGAACTACAAACCTGCAGCCTGCAAAAAGGAGACCCCAGACACAGTAAGGTAAGCAAAGTGAGAAGACAGAGAAATATGCAGCAGATGAAGGAGCAAGGTAAAAACCCACCAGACCTAACAAATGAGGAAGAAATAGGCAGTCTACCTGAAAAAGAATTCAGAGTGATGATAGTAAAGATGATCCAAAATCTTGGAAATATAATGGAGAAAATACAAGAAACGTTTAACAAGGATCTAGAGAACAAGAGAGCGAACAAACAATGATGAACAACAAAATAAATGAAATTAGAAATTCTCTAGAAGGAATCAGTGGCAGAATAACTGGGGCAGAAGAACAGAGAAGTGACCTGGAAGATAAAATAGTGGAAATAACTACTGCAGAGCAGAATAAAGAAAAAAGAATGAAAATAATTGAGGACAGTCTCAGAGACCTCTGGGACAACATTAAACACACCAACATTCGAATTATAGGGGTTCCAGAAGAAGAAGAGAAAAAGAAAGGGTCTGAGAAAATATTTGAAGAGATTATAGTTGAAAATTTCCCTAACATGGAAAAGGAAATAGTCAAGTCCAGGAAGTGCAGAGAGTCCCATACAGGGTAAATCCAAGGAGAAACACACCAAGACACATATTAATCAAACTATCAAAAATTAAATACAAAGAAGAAATATTAAAAGCAGCAAGGGAAAAGCAACAAATAACATACAAAGGAATCCCCATAAGGTTAACAGCTGATCTTTCAGCAGAAACTGCACGCCAGTAGGGTGTGGCAGGACATATTTAAAGAGATGAAAGGGAAAAACCTACAACCAAGATTACTCTACCCAGCAAGGATCTCATTCAGATTTGAGGGAGAAATTAAAAGCTTTAAAGACAAGCAAAAGCTAAGAGAATTCAGCACCACCAAACCAGCTTAGCAACAAATGCTAAAGGAACTTCTCTAGTCAGAAAACACAAGAGAAGGAAAAGACCTACAATAACGAACCCAAAACAATTAAGAAAATGGTAATAGGAAGATACATATCGATAACTACCTTAAATGTAAATGAATTAAATGCTCCAACCAAAAGACATAGACTGGCTGAATGGATACAAAAACAAGACCCATATATATACTGTCTACAAGAGACCCACTTCAGACCTAGGGACACATACAGACTGAAAGTGAGGGGATGGAAAAAGATTTTCCATGCAAATGGAAATCGGAAGAAAGCTGGAGTAGCAAATCTCATATCAGACAAAATAGACTTTAAAATAACTATTACAAGAGACAAAGAAGGACACTACATAATGATCAAGGGATCAATCCAAGAAGAAGATATAACAATTGTAAATGTTTATGCACCCAACATAGGAGCACCTCAATACAGAAGACAAATGCTAACAGCCATACAAGGGGAAATTGACAGTAACACAGTAATAGTAGGGGACTTTAATGCCCCACTTTCACCAATGGACAGAACATGCAAAATGAAAACAAATAAGGAAATACAAGCTTTAAATTACACATTAAACAAGATGGACTTAATTGATATTTATAGGACATTCCATCCAAAAACAACAGAATACACTTTCTTCTCAAGTGCTCGTGGAACATCCTCCAGGATAGATCATATCTTGGGTCACAAATCAAGGCTTGGTAACTTTAAGAAATCGTATCAAGTATCTTTTCTGACCACAATGCTATAAGACTAGATATCAATTACAGGAAACAAATGTAAAATATACAGACATTGGGAGGCTAAACTATACACTACTAAATAAACAAGAGATCACTGAAGAAATCAAAGAGGATATCAAAAAAATAGAAACAAATGACAATGAAAACACAATGACCCAAATGTATGGGATGCAGCAAAAGCAGTTCTAAGAGGGAAGTTTATAGCAATACAGTCCTACCTCAAGAAACAAGAAAAATCTCAAATAAACAATCTAACCTTACACCTAAAGGAACTAGAGAAAGAAGAACAAGCAAAACCCAAAGTTAGCAGAAGGAAAGAAATCATAAAGATCAGAGCAGAAATAAATGAAATAGAAACATAGAAAACAATAGCAAAGATCAATAAAACTAAAAACTGGTTCTTTGAGAAGATAAACAAAATTGATAAACCATTAGCCAGACTCATCAAGAAAAAGAGGGAGAGGACTTAAATCATTAAATTTAGAAATGAAAAAGGAGAAGTTACAACAGACACGGCAGAAATACAAAGCATCCTAAGAGACTGCTACAAGCAACTCTGCCGATAAAATGGACAACATGGAAGAAATGGACAAATTCTTAGAAAGGTATAATCTTCCAAGACTGGACCAGGAAGAAATAGAAAATATGAACAGACCAATCACAAGTAATGAAATTGAACCTGTGATTAAAAATCTTCCAACAAACAAAAGTCCAGGACCACATGGCTTCGCAGGTGAATTCTGTCAAACATTTAGAGAAGAGTTAACACCTGTCCTTCTCAAACTCTTCCAAAAAATTGCAGAGGAAGGAACACTCCCAAACTCACTCTATGAGGCCACCATCACCCTGATACCAAAACCAGACAAAGATACTACAAAAAAAGAAAATTACAGACCAATATTACTGATGAATATAGACGCAAAAATCCTCAACAAAATACTAGCAAACAGAATCCAACAACACTTTAAAAGGATCAGACACCATGATCAAGTGGGGTTTATCCCAGGGATGCAAGGATTCTTCAATATATGCAAATCAATCAGTGTGATACACCATATTAAATAAATGAAGAATAAAACCATATGGTCATCTCAATATATGCATAAAAAGCTTGTGACAAAATTCAACACCCATTTATGATAAAAACTCTCCAGAAAGTGGGCATAGAGGGAATCTACCTCAACATAATAAAGGCCATATACGAAAAACCCACAGCAAACATCATTCTCCATGGTGAAAAACTGAAAGCATTTCCTCTAAGATCAGGAACAAGACAAGGATGTCCACTCCCGCCACTATTATTCAACATAGATTTGGAAGTCCTAGCCATGGCAATCAGAGAAGAAAAAGAAATAAAAGGAATACAAATTGGAAAATAAGGAGTAACAGTGTCACTCTTTGCAGATGACATGATACTATACATAGAGAATACTAAAATGCTACCACAAAATGACTAGAGCTAATTAATGAATTTGATAAAGTAGCAGGATACAAAATTAATGCACAGAAGTCTCTTGCATTCCTCTACACTAATGATGAAAAATCTGAAAAGCAAATTAAGGAAACACTCCCATTTACCATTGCAACAAAAATAAAATACCTGGGAATAAATCTACCTAAGAAGACAAAAGACCTGTATGCAGAAAGCTATGAAACACTGATGAAAGAAATTAGAGATGATACAAACAGATGGAAAGGTATACCATGTTCTTGGATTGGAAGAATCAACATTGTGAAAATGACTATACTACCCAAAGCAATCTACAGATTCAGTGCCATCCCTGTTGAACTACCAGTGACGTTTTTCACAGAATTAGAACAAAAAAATTCATAATTTGTATGGAAACACAAAAGACCCCGAATAACCAAAGCAAACTTGAGAAGGTAAAATGGAGCTGGTGGAATCAGGCTCCTTGGCTTCAGACTATACTACAAAGCTACAGTAATTAAGACAGTATGGTACTGGCACAAAAACAGAAATATAGATCAATGGAACAGGATAGAAAGCCCAGAGATAAACCCACACACCTATGGTCACCTTATCTTTGATAAAGGAGGCAAGAATATACAATGGAGAAAACACAGCCTCTTCAATAAGTGGTGCTGGGAAAACTGGTCAGCTACATGTAAAAGAATGAAATTAGAACACTCCCTAACACTGTATACAAAAATATACTCAAAATGGATTAAAGACCTAAATGTAAGGCCAGACACAATAAAACTCTTAGAGGAAAACATACACAGAACACTCTATGACATAAATCACAGCAAGATCCTTTTTGACCCACCTCCTAGAGAAATGGAAATAAAAACAAAAATAAACAAATGGGACCTAATGAAACTTAAAAGCTTTTGCACAGCAAAGGTAACCATAATCAAGTCAGAAAGATTACCCTCAGAATGGGAGAAAATATTTGCAAACGAAGCAACTGACAAAGGATTAATCTCCAAAATGTACAAGCAGCTCATGCAGCTCAATATCAAAAGAACAAACAACCCAATCCAAAAATGGGCAGAAGACCTAAATAGACATTTCTCCAAAGAAGTTATACAGATTGCCAACAAACACGTGAAAGGATGCTCAACATCACTAATTGTTAGAGAAATGCACATGAAAAGTACAATGAGGTATCACCTCATACCAGTCAGAATGACCATCACCAAAAAATCTACAAACAGTAAATGCTGGAGAGGGTGTGGAGAAAAGGGAACCCTCTTGCACTGTTGATGGGAATGTAAATTGATACAGCCACTATGGAGAACAGTATGAAGGTTCCGTAAAAAACTAAAAATAGAACTACCGTATGACCCAGCAATCCCATTACTGGGCATGTACCCTGAGAAAACCATAATTCAAAAAGAGTCATGTACCAGACTGTTCACTGCAATATCTAAGCAGCAGTATTTACAATAGCCAGGACATGGAAACAACCTAAGTGTCCATCGACAGATGAATCAATAAAGAAGATGTGGCATATATGTACAATGGAATATTACTCAGCCATAAAAAGAAACAAAATTGCACTATTTGTAGTGAGGTGGATGGACCAGAGTCTGTCATACAGAGTGAAGTAAGGCAGAAAGAGATAAATACCATATGCTAACATATATATATATATATATATATATATATATGGAATCTAAAAAAGAAAAAAAATGGTTCTGATGAACCTAGGGGCAGGACAGGAATAAAGATGCAGACATAGAGAATGGACTTGAGGACATGGGGAGGGGGAATGGTAAGCTGGGATGAACTGAGAGAGTGGCATTGACATATATACACTACCAAATGTAAAATAGATAGCTAATGGGAAGCAGCTGCATAGCACAGGGAGATCAGCTCAGTGCTTTGTGACCACCTAGAGGGTTGGGATAGGGAGGGTGGGAAGGAGATGCAAGAGGGAGGGGATATGGGGATATACGTGTACATATAGCTGATTCACTTTGTTATACAACGGAAACTAACACAACATTGTAAAGCAATTATGCTCCAATAAAGATGTTTAAAAGAAAAAAGATGCATATGGAAAATTGTTACAGATTTAAACATAAATAATTTCTAAGCATGTAAATGATGCTTTCATAGTGGTTTCCTGGTGCTTTGCATTGTTAAATAGTATTTTTGTCAGTAAATATCTTCACCCATATTAACTAACTTGAAATTTGTGGACTATAATTTTTGCTAAGGATGAATCAGAGTATCCAGACTGTGTATGTTTATGGCAAAATATTATTAAAACAGAAATTCAAGTAAATTGAATAGATAATTTAGCTAGCTTACTCTTTATTTCCCTGAATGTCCTATACTGTAAACAGGCAGCGTGATTTGATTTTTCTACATTTTCTTGTTCACTAAATGGATATCATAGTTGCTTAAACTTTCCTCTTAATGCACACAAGTGAGTCTAAGAAAAGGCAACATGAGCAATTAGACTAAGTCATTGTTGAGTTTTAGAAGTTTGATAATTTTGCGAAACTAACATCAGTCACTGGTGTGTGTGTGTGCGTGCTCACGTGTCCGCATACATATGCACGTGGGCTTGTATATTTTAATTCAAGAGATCTCCTGTGACTGTTCACCTGTACTGTCAGTGTTTAAATATCCCCACAAATGGATCAGCAGGACAACTACAGATGGTATATTTGAATTGCATGTTTAGATTGTTAGTATGCTGAGTAAACTTTAGGCCTGTGTTTCTTCTCTAGAATATATGAATGTTTATAAAGTTAAATCTAGTTCTTCCCTCTAAATGCAGTACTCCAGTCATGATTTTAATACTGTTGCAATCATAGATCAATAAATAGTTATACTTTTGTATTCTGTATGTGTAAGACTAAGCAGATGGGAATATTTAACTAGTTATTTTGAACCAAGTGTATGTAGGAGTTGAAACAGCTTCAGAAAAATAGTTTTTTTAAAAAATTGAGCTGTTAAAATAGAAGTTGATATTGATATTATTCTAAGATCATTTAATTAAGCTTTACCAATGTAAGTAACTCTTTCTATATCTTTTGCAATGCTTTGAACTTATTTAATGATTCATGTTCAAAGACCACATTTAATTTTCCTTTCAGACGTGCTTTTGGAAAAGCAATTTAGAAAACTATATTTTATATCTGCTCACATATTGCTCTAACGTGGTTTATTGCTGACGAATTCTGGCAATATTATAAAAAGCATTTATTTAAGTTAATATAATTTTCTCAAATGATACATTTAACAGATGTTTGAAATAAGAGCATGTTAATATTTTTAATATAAATATTTATTAGTTATTGCCCATAAAATGTTATGTTATGGGGAAGCTAAAGTGCTGAAAATATTTGAAAAATTGTAAATGCTTATCCATTAAAAAATCTGAAATTATTATAGTATCATATATTTAGAAGAGAGGTAGAATAGAATGGAACAGTGTATACAAGGAGCTGTTAAAGCTTCCCTTGTGAGGATCTACTATAAATACATAAACTTACAGTTAAATCAGTTGCTAATCTCTTGGTTAATGTGGTCCGCAGGATAGGCTTCATTTTAGCACATGTCAGTTGTGTAACAGTGGTTATTTCTCAAAATACAGTGTGAATCAAAGGAAGGGTAGGAAGCAGAATAAGTATATCTCATCTCCCTGGAAAGCAAGGAAACAATTATGAGCCAGAGCTGTTTAACAGTTATAGACCCAAGATTTAGACTTACCCAGAGCTGGATTTTAATTTTCATTTAGCTGGTTAGCATAGGTACCAGGAAAACTTTTGTTTCCTCATATGTTTTAGAGGTCAAATATTTTAAGGCAAAATAATAAGTACATAATTAAAAGTGCCAGTCATTTTTTATGACATATTTAACTGATTGCGTATGTTATAGTATTAATAGTTTTCATGCTTTATCCCGATTTATCCATGTCATCTGAAGATTACTGGCAAAAGAAACAATACATATTCAGGAAGTGAATGGCTCCCTGACTCAGCACATGCCCTTACGTCTACGGGTTACTTTTGCAAAGATGATTTTTTTTAAATTTCTTTTGAGAAAGACTTCAGATCAACTCAGGGAAAAGGGGGCAATAATAATGCTCAAGTGAAATATGTAATTTTATTCCCTTATGTGATTCAAAGTATGTGGTAAGCACTCCAGTAACCCAGAATGACAGAGGAAGCACAGAGTTGACGAATATTAACTGTGTAGCCCCTGAGGAACCAAAGTTGTGCCTATGTCAGCTCTCAATTACTGCAGCTCCACACGGAGAAGGAGATTTTAAAACAATGGGACATCATTAGTGGACACTCATAGTACAGTATTTTGCCAGCGTACCAAATGTCTGTTTGTGAGCCATCCGCAGGGTACCGCTAAAAAAGAAAGCAATTTCTTAGCTCCTTTGGTAGTCCTTGAGGTAAAACCTGGGCCACAAAGGTGGGGTTATAAAGGGAAGGGGAGAGAAAACCCACACACCTACCCACTGATGGATCTGTGTTTGTTAGTAAACCTGACACGGTTCAGTGCGAAGTCAATATTAAATCACTTAAGGATATTTCTCTTGAGTTAGCAATTTGAAGAATTCCAGCTATCTTGATTGAAAGGTAAGCATTTGAATATACCAAGGCTTTGATTTGGAATGCTTTTACGACATCTTCCAGGAGACAGTGACTCAGTCTAGAGTCAAGGCAGAAAGTAACCTCTTGACGTTGTGAAATGCCCAATAGCTGCCGTCACTTATCTTTCAATATGCTCTCCAATTTTAACCCCACCCACAAAGGATATAGAAAGAATTTACTTTGCAATAGGGCCTAAGAGTGTGCTTGAAAAAGGAGCCAGGGAGACCATTTCCATATGCAGGTGCTGCTTATTATGTGTGAACTTAGGTATGTCTTTTCTTTTCCCTGGTACCAAAAGATTATGTTGTAATAAAATTAAATGTGAAATTGCAGTAGCACTTCTGCCGAATAAAAATGGAAGTCTTTAATGACCTAGTATGATAAGCATTCCCCCTGGAATATGCATAGAGATCACATCAGAGAATGCCCTTTCCTCTTCTTTTTTTATGTTGGGAATCTTTGTTAGTTAGGAGATTAATTGTAAGTAATATCATTATCATCTCTGAGGATTCTGTTACTCATTATATGCATGGCGGTACAGAATTGGAACAGTCTTCTAAAAGGAAAACTAGTACAAGAAAAAAGGAGTATTTATATGAAAAAATGGATACGACTGGTCAGTTTCAGAGAATAGTTTTAGAATTCTGTGGTGTATAGTATCTCGCCATTGAATAATTTTTGAGTTCACCAACAAGGAGAAATAGAAGTACATGATCTCTATTTTCCTAAATGGTAAGCTGGATAATTAATCTTCCAACCAGTTAGTGTGTGTGTGTGTTTGTATGTATGTGTGTGTTTTTATGTGTGTGTGTGTGATCTAAAGGTGCTTTTAAATCATATCAAATTTCTAGAGAATTAAGTTCAATTTTATTTTCCTATGTAGACAGACTTACTGAATATAAGTAAGTGCAATTAATAATTTAGTTAATCATCACTGGATAATATACTAGAAATCATTTGTTTTTATGTGTTCATTTTTCTTTTTCACTCTAACTTTCTTTGAAGATGCTAAACTATTTAGATATTAGCTGACCCCTTCTCATCATGGCTTTTACGTCCCATTTCCCACCTTAGAAATTAAAAGCTCTGAATTCCCCTAAAGTATCTATTCGCACAAAAAACAATAGTGAACAACATATAACTATTGAAGTTTTTCAGGGAGACAGATAAAGATGGGATGCATTCTACAATCCACAGCTAACACATTTAAATCCCTCACAATATATGCATATTCTCTGAGGTCCCTTGTCAACCCTTTAGCCACCAATGTTTGCTGTTTTAGTAGTTGTTAGTAGTTACATGTCTAGGTTCTCTCTCCCAGGAGTATCCTACCTGATGAAGCATCTTATATACATTAGTCAAAACAATTCAATCCAACCTAACTTTTACCTGCCCCCTACACCCACTTTCATTTTTAGACTCCCTTTAGAAAAACAAACATTGTTTTTGTTTTTTAGTTAACAAAACATAGATGCCAGGACATCTTCAGAAATTACTGACTTTTGTTACCATTTTATGTCCTTGGGATATCTTCACTTCTCTTCATTTTGGCTCTCCACTGAAGGAAGGAATCTTAATGAATGTAATATTCTGTCTATTAAACCCAAAGGGGCTTTAGCAAGTCTTGTAAAAACTCTTTGCAAACCATCAGAGGTGTCAGAGGAAAAGAAAGAGTGATGTATCAGAGTAGTAAGTGCAGAGGAAATTTTATGAATTAGGTACACGGCTCCCAATGAGGGCTGGCTGAGAAAAAGGCTATTAGTTAAATGATCTGAGTTTCACTGGTGAAGGAAAAGAAAAAGTTATTTCAGTTGGGTGTAGCTGACTAGCTGACATCACTTATTGTTAAAGAGGTATTTGATAGTAAATGGAATGGGAAAGAGAACCTTTGAGAGTACTTTAGATCATACACTGTGATGGAAAAAGGAGACCATGAAAATCTGGTAAAAAGAAAGATTGAAGCTCTGTAAAAGGGGAATTTGTAGCACAAAGCTAAAGTCTTGTCAGTAAGGTAATATCTTTCCACTTTAGAAAGAAGAAAAATGATTCAAAATAATGTTGATAGATACAGAGCGGTTTTTGAGATGTAAAGGAGAGATTCTGAAGAAATTCATATAGGAGAGATTTCATCTAGAAGGTTAGCTAATCTCAATAACAATATTGGGTGGTTGTGAATAGCACGGGTACTGAAGTGAGAATGTCAGGATTTATACGTGAGAGCTTCTTCACTTACTGCCTGTGTGAACTTGGGCTAGTTATTAACCATCCCTTTGCTTAATTTTCTCATCTGTAAAATGTATATAAAAATAGTGTCTCACAGCTTGGTTTTTACTATCAAATAAAGTCATGTATATAAAGTAGTCTATCTTTTATGGACTGAATTGTGTCCCCCAAAACTTCATATGTTAGAGTCCTAACCTAGAGTACCTCAGAATGTGACTGTATTTGGAGATAGGTCTTTAAAGAGGTAATTAAGTTAAAATAAGGTAATTAGGGTAGGCCCTAATCCAGTATGACTGATGTCCTTATAAGAAGGTGCTATCTGTGCACAGACAGGTTCAGGGAGAAGACCCTGTAAAGACACAGGAAGAAGACAACCATTTACCAGCCAAGGAGAGAGGCCTCTGAAGAAACCAACTTTTCCTAGACCTTAATTTTGGACTTCCAGCCTCCAGAAAATAAATTTCTGTTGTTAAAGCCACCCAGTCTGTGGTAATTTGTTATGGCAGCCCTAGAAAATTAATACAGTACCTGAATCAGTGAGCACAAAATGGATGTTGGCTGTTGGTGAAGTTAGGAAACTTGGATTCTCAGTGACAATGGAAAACGTACATCTTAATAGGCTTCTATCAAAAGAGGTCACATTAGCTTGCTTCCAATTGACCATCTATAATTCTGAAGTTTTGAGTTTTGTTAGAACTTCTGGGAATAACTTTGAAACTGACAATACTCTGTACCTCTTTTGAACGAGAATATAAGACTCTGAGAAATCTCTACTATCAAAGAAAAATATCAAAGTACCATTCATTCATTTTGCCTTTATAGATACTTTGTTTTTGGAATATTTTGAGGCAAGTTACTTTGTTTAACTTAACATAGAATACAACAACTAAGGACTAAGAAAAATGTAACAGAGGCTACTTAAAGAAAACGTATTCCTCTTGGATATACTAAGGATTCAATTACATATGTTTGCACTGTACTAACCCTGAGATTTATGAGTTCTCAAAGCCAGAAGAATAAACAGTGGTTTACTTGAACTTCCACAACATATGGACCGTATTTCACACTTCTGGCATGAGGTAGATTCAAGCACGGGAGGATGGTCTGAAAACATATTAGGTAAAGGTACTTACAATTAAGGTCTATGATCTGAAGAAATTTAGATGAAGGCATAACTGCAGAGTAGACATCACAAACTGAGGTGGAATGTTCGTTAAATCTCAGTCTGCTTTCTTTTTCTTTTTTAAATTAATTTATATACTGTTGGCTGCGTTGGGTCTTCGTTGCTGCGTGCAGGCTTTTCTCTAGTTGCAGCGAGCAGGGTCTACTCTTCGTTGCAGTGCATGGGCTTCTCATTGCAGTGGCTTTTCTTTGTTGCACAGCACAGGCTCTAGGTGTGCAGGCTTCAGGAGCTGTGGTGCACAGGCTCAGTAGTTGTGGCTCGCGGGCCCTAGAGTGCAGGCTCAGTAGTTGTGGCGCATGGGCTAAGTTGCTCTGCGGCATGTGGGATCTTCTTGGACCAGGGCTCAGACCTGTGTCCCCTGCACTGGCAGGCGGATTCTTAATCACCGTGCCACCAGCGAAGTCCTCAGTCTGCTTTCGATCACTGTATTCATCTACACTTATCAAAAGTTCTAGGGTTTATAATGGACTTTGATGCATGCCTTGGTGCTTTTCCTCATGATTCTCACTCAGGCTGGAATGGCTGTACTCATTCTTGCTGCCTCCACCCATGATAAATTCCTTCTCAGGTTGATTGTCATCAACTAACCCTGCCTTAGAGCATAAAGTAAAAATTTCCGTCATTTGTGTTTCCATGACATGTTGCAGTGATATATTTAATTAATATCATTCAATAATTCAGAAAAATTTTGGATCATCTACTTTGGGTTAGGCATTCTGCTAGGTACTAGGTATACTTCTGAGAAAGCATCAAAATCAATGTTTCACCTTCATTTCTTCTCAAATCTTTTTGTGAGGTACTTTAGAGTGAAAAATTTATATGCCTGGCTTCAGTCTTTATATCTTCTATGACGAATGCTTATTTGGATAAACTAAGTTTATTTTTTGTAGTCTTACTGTTCTGAAGTTGATACTCTATTTACTGTATACACAAGGTATTATTCAGTATTTGATGGACCAGAACTCTCATTCCCATACCGAGTTGAGCAAGATAAAAGTAGCTTTATCACATTTTATGTAATTATTGAATGTTTTTATATTTTTAATCATGGTAAAATACATATAAATTTCTGTTATAACAATGAATGATGAGAAAATACCAGACTTTAAGTAGGACTACTTATTACCATTAAATAGAATAGTAGACAGTTTTTCTTATTAAATACTGTATTTTCCAACATAGTTTATATTGTGGAGGAGGGTGTTTGGAGAAGGTGGTGGTACAGAAACAACACATTTGAATTGTCTCTTCATGTAACAGTGTAAGTGAATGTGGTTATAATATCCCTTCAATATTCTATTCATACATTAGGCATTTAGAAAAAGAATGTTGGGTAAATACTTATGGACTATGGCAACAATACTAAGTTCCCTGGGGTGTCAGACCTTCATTATGCCTCTTGGAAGATTTAAAAAGATGCACTTTGTTGTAAAATATCTGGGCAAATGCATATATATTCTTTATTATAGCATTTCTTTGTACTTTGTTTAGATTAAGAGAGTCAAGTACTCTGACTTCTTGTTGCTGGACTTTTCTTACCATTTATTATTCAGTGGTAGATTCCTAGTATTTTATTATATTTTTACAGATACCTGTCTTCTATTCTTATTTTTTACCTCAACTCACATTCTTGGGAATTCAATCTTGATAACACAACATAACCTTGTCATAGCCTTTTTTTTAAGCCAGCTACTGCAGTAGCAATGCATTTTGACATTTCCTGTTTTATTTCATAAATTTATGTTCAGAACCTGTGACACTCTCCTCTGACTTCATGTGTAACAGAATCCATGATTGCAGCTTCTGTTATTATGCCAAAGTCCTTTCAAGGTACATAAATGGTAAACACAATAGTTTAGAAAACTAGTTCATTTTCTCCATTAACTGATTTATGGACTGAAGATAGAAGAGGATAAAAAAAATCTTTCTGGTGTAGGTTTATTTTCTGCTTTGATTCACTATTCAGACAAGTGTCTAGTCAAAGGAAGAGAAAAATAAGAAACTCATGGGTATATAATTAACAAATATGATTCCAAAGCCTTGAAATTACTTTTCACTCATTCTATTTTACATCAAGTTTTCACAACTAAGTTAAAATTAATCCTATGGTCCTCTGTGGATTCTTACGATATGTTTTAATGTTATGATTATTTAAATTCTCCATGTTTCCTTCATCTGAACATATCTGCATTTATACAAATTCATTTAAAATATTTTTGTAAACAAGTTGGAATTACAAAAAAAGTGATCAATAGTCCCTATTTAAAGAATTAAAATCTTGTAAAACAAGAAAATACTTGACAGAAAATGTTCAAAGAGCATAATTATTCTTTTAAGGTTACCCAGGACTTGTTTACTAACAGGTGTGGTAAAATATACAGACACTGTCATGAAAGGAGAAGCTTTTATAGTCACAGGTTCTTAGAAACAGGGAAGAACAGCATGCCACTCAAGGCCACACAGGGAAGCACCAGGGTCATGAGGAAGGGAGTAAGGGGAAAACATGGGCCAAAGACTTAATTGTGGTTACAATGGGAAGGAATGGGCAAGGGTAGCAGGCTTAGCAGGTTTAGGATTGGATGGTTAGAGTAATTTTGGCAGATTCTGGGCTGTAAGGACTGTCACTAATTGGCTGATCTCTGTCTCTGGGATGATAGAATAGGTGGATAGTGGCCCAGAGTATAAGCCTTCCGAGAGCCAAAGGATCTGCTGTGGGTATGGGCTCCTGACTGACTGGTTTGCATATCAAAGATATGCTTACAAGTGAGTTGTTTAGTACCTCTAGGAATTAGCTAGCCTTGTGTGGGGCATTCTCTCCAGGGCCAGTAAGTCATCAGATGTCAAATAATCTGAAATACATGGTTAATATGTGTTTAACATTGGAAACCTATGTACAATCCATGAAATCTGTAGATAAGATTTAAAAAATGTGTTTTAGAGCATGATATCCAAGACATCATTGCTAGACCATTAGTTTTACTGCCAGTATAAGGAAAATACAGTGCTTAGTTTCTTGTGCCTGAACTATAAAAAAAAAAAAAAATTGCAGTTTAGAGTGAGTTCTAGTTTATAAAGACTTACACAAAGTATTTTGTTTGTCGTGCCTCAAATCTTGCATGTGTGGTTTTTTCCCCATTATAGAGAGGAAGAGATATGTTTAAAGAGGTTAAATAATAGTGGTGAGAGTGGACAACCTTGTCTTGTTTCTGATCTTAGAGGAAATGGTTTCAGTTTTTCACCATTGAAAACGATGTTGGCTGTGGGTTTGTCATATATGGCCTGTATTATGTCGAGGTAAGTTCCCTCTATGCCTACTTTCTGGAGGGTTTTTATCATAAATGGGTGTTGAATTTTGTGGAAAGCTTTTTCTGCATCTATGGAGATGATCATATGGTTTTTCTCCTTCAATTTGTTAATATGGTGTATCACATTGATTGATTTGCGTATATTGAAGAATCCTTGCATTCCTGGGATAAACCCCACTTGATCATGGTGTATGATCCTTTTAATGTGCTGTTGGATTCTGTTTGCTAGTATTTTGTTGAGGATTTTTTGCATCTATGTTCATCAGTGATATTGGCCTGTGGTTTTCTTTTTTTGGTTACATCTTTGTCTGGTCTTGGTATCAGGGTGACGGTGGCCTCGTAGAATGAGTTTGGGAGTGTTCCTCCCTCTGCTATATTTTGGAAGAGTTTGAGAAGGATAGGTGTTAGCTCTTCTCTAAATGTTTGATAGAATTCACCTGTGAAGCCATCTGGTCCTGGTCATTTGTCTGTTGGAAGATTTTTAATCACAGTCTCAATTTCAGTGCTTGTGATTGGTCTGTTTATATTTTCTATTACTTCGTAAGAGGAAGGAGATATGGGGATATATGTATATGTATAGCTGATTCACTTTGTTATAAAGCAGAAACTAACACACCATTGAAAAGCAATTATACTCCAATAAAGATGTTAAAAAATAAATAAATAGGGGCTTCCCTGGTGGCGCAGTGGTTGAGAGTCCTCCTGCCGATGCAGGAGACGCGGGTTCGTGTCCCGGTCCAGGAAGATCCCACATGCCGCGGAGCAGCTGGGCCCGTGAGCCATGGCCGCTTAGCCTGCGCGTCCACAGCCTGTGCTCCACAACGGGAGAGGCCACAACAGTGAGAGGCCCGCGTACCGCAAAAATAAATAAATAAATATATAAATAAAAAATAAAGATGTTAAGTTACTTATTAGAATCACCCTATCAGTAAATGGCAATAGAAGCCCAGTCATCTGCTTCTAAATCTCACTGTCTGACCCCACTGCTTTGCTGACTACTCCTCCGGTGAGTGTGAGGGGCTTAGCCTGCAAACTTAGATAGCTATGGGTCTGACTGAACTTTAGCAGCTTCCTGATCGTGCAAAAGGCTTAAAGAAATTGAAACCATTTTGAACTATTTTCCCCACTACTGTTTTATCTCTTCCATACAGCATCAGTGATCCATTTTTTATCTCTTTATCTATTTTTTCTTAGCTGCTATACTGAGAGAAGAATCAGTGGGTAATGAAGTTGGAGCTGAGAAGGGCGTAGAATCAGGGAGTCTACACTCAGAATACTGTTCTCAGCAGGGCTGGCGATATCCCAACTTACTTTAATTAGAGTGAGGGCTGCGGGCAAGGATGGGCTTACAGGCTGTGAGGAGAGAGTTACAGAGTGAGAAAGCGAGGAAGAAAGGACCTGGATTCTGTTATCACTTAAATAACCTGAGTATAGTGTGGTTCCGTTGGCATTAAGACTGAGTTCAGAAGTAATATTACTTCTAAAGTAAAGGCTTAACAAGTTCTACTGGAATCATAGTTATGCTTGAGATTCATTTTAATTTTTGGTTTCATTAAGCATACTTCATTTTAGTATCATAGGACACATTAATGTTATCAAGAATGGAAAAGGCATGTGATTTGATACAATAGATATTTAAACGTATTAGCACGATAATGAGTTGGAGATGGTCTAGATATACTGGGGAGAAAGATTCAGGAGACTATCCAGTGGAGGAATACATTGCAGTAAAAACAAAACTCAGATTGGCTAAGTATTTTAGTTTTTAAAATTTTATATTGATTTTGGAGATTTTGTGAGAAGTAGAATTTAATAACAGACTGGCCCAGAAGGGAAAGAAAGTGAAAGTATGTAATATTTACAAGTATGTCATATGTACACTAAAATGGAGAAGTAAAGATAGACGGGGTCATCCACACAGAGCAAAGAGAAAGTAGAGAAGACATGGTAAAACAAATGAGTAGTGAAATACCATTTCTACAAGTGTTGTTGAATTGAACAGGAACACCATATTTATCCATTTTGTTAATTGGAAAATACAATTGTTAATTGCTTTTAACAACTATTCAATTCTAATTCAACAAATATTTGTTGACCTTCCTGAGATAAACATAAATCCTAAATAATGGAGATGCAGTGATGAACATGCTGGCCACAGTTCCTGGTATCAGAGGGATGACATGCAAAAAAGGGTCTTAGTGACGCTTTCCAGAATGTAGTATCAGTGGATCAAATGCTTACTTAGAATTGTTTCCGGCTGAATGTTGTTCCAGATTCCCTTACTCTAACCATGTCATGTATCGAAAAAATACTAGCCAAGGCTTCAGGTATCTT